>NW_009633246.1:9258-22075 GCF_000690535.1 Cariama cristata | reverse complement strand
CAGCAGGAGTCAGTCTTAACCGAGGGCAGGTGTATTCCCAGCAGGGCGTACAGGCTACGCACAGGGCATCGATACCCAAGCTCTGAGTTTATCTCAAATTTAAAGTTTTAAAGGCAGATTTGGTTGGTGGTTTTGTTTGGTTTATAATCCTGCGTATGTCTGAGAGAGGGTCTGAGGAAGGACAGCAGGAGTGGGAATAAGGATGGGACCCTTCGGTTTAGTCTTTCCCTGGTTTTAGAGAGGAAAAAGGGATCTGCTCCTACGGGCTGAGCAGGCTTGTTCCTTTGCCAGTCAGCAGCACGACTACATAAGCAGTGTCCCAGCAGGGAAACAGAGAAGTAAAATTAAGAAGGCTGTAACAGGAGCAAGGACTTAAACCTAGAAGTAAGGTGAGACAGGATACATGGATGAAAAATCACACCTGGTTTTTAAAGGATGTTTTTGTGTCTATGGCTTTAATCTTACATCAGTGACATCAATTAACATAACCTGTATATTTAGGTGGAAATATCATTGAACTACCACAAAAATAAGCACTTCACAGAGTATTCCGTTTCCAGCTCATTAAGTTACTGACAAATCATTAGCACGTCAGAGCAGCAGCATGAGACCGTGACAGGAAGCGTTTCTCGGCTGTGAAAGTATCACAGGCGTCTTTAGTTCCACCAGCTCCTTCTCTCTTTTGAGCACAACCAACCTAACAGTCAGCACCCTAATTAACACCGAGTTCATGACACCGTCTGCTCACACCTTACCAACGTACCTACAATTAATAGCTGGTGTGGCTGCACTATGTTTGTATTCCTGATGTACAGCCAGGGATTCAGGTCACCAAAAAGGGGCTTAAAGCTGCTCTTTGGGACTGTCCCAAAGGGACGCTTGATTAGGCTGTTCATAACCTGTGCAGTATTGGAAAACGTTGAAAATACACAGTGTGTGCAGTTGTACCTGGAGATCTTAGAAGCACTACTGAATTACACGTACAGCTGTAAGGGTTTAATCATGGGTCCCGACCTCACTCAGCTCATACTCCCGTTCCGAAAGGCAGAGGGAATCGTGCAGTTTTGAAAACCAGCTCACAGGACAAAAGGAAGAGAGTTTCCTTCCCATCACACTTCCCACCAGTGACGGCCACCCGTGAGAGCTGCAATACCACGACGCAGAGGTGAGTGAGACTGATTAACCTGGCCAGATGACGATAAAGGACTGTGAAAACCTGGAAGGCTTGGGAAAGGGGACACCCTCTGCTCGAACAGAGCGTTAGTCCTGCTAGGGAAAGCTCAGACCTCTGCCAGAAGGCAAGGCCAGATACAGGATACGTGGCTTCTGTAGCAATGATAAAAAACTCGGCATCTTTAAACAGAACAAGACAAAGAACAAAAGAGTCTTCATAAAATATGAGACATCCCCAGCTCACCTTGATGATGATTTCTGTTTTCCCATCCACATCTTCTGTTTGTTGAAATAACTGGTTCTGATATTGCTGCAAGGAAAAATACACCAGACTTGTCATTTCACAGCCCGAGTGTGAGTTGAGGGGTTGAAAAGGGTGCGCTCTATGGAGGGTCCTGACACGGAGCTTGCTTCTGGCAAGCCCAAAACTGCAGTTGCAAGAGGACAGAGGGGAACCTCACTCCTCCCTTCTAAGAGAGGGACACTGTGACCTTATGTGGAGACAGATGAAGCAGCCTGCGGCCTGAGGTGACAAACTGCCAGTTAAGTACAGCATTTACTCCAGCCCCACTCTCCCCACTCCATCCAGCCAAGCACTCCTTCTTAAAACAGGTGGCTTCATTGCCACAAGGGAACTGCCCCCCCTGCCCCACCCCGAGAACCTAAGAAGTTAGCAAAGGGAACAGGAGACAAATGCCAAGGTAACAGGGCCAAGTGCCATCTTCTTGGGCCAAATTTTGGGCCAAGTCCAGTGATCCTAATCCACTAACAGGCAAAAGGAGTCCAGAGGGATGGCATAGCCCAACAGAACGGATTAGGAAGAAAAACCAGACAAAATTAACACACCCGAGACTTTAGAATCAGCATCAACCATAACCATTATTCCTCCTTTTAACAGAAGCATAAAAGGGCTTTCAAACAGTTTGTGAATTAAGCAGTCCTCTGGAGCTGACTTCTAAAGCACACGTCGGGCCTGTTGCAGATTGACTTCAAACCAGTTCAAGTCCGACCAGGTGCTGCTCCACCTCCTGCCTTGCCACGGTCAGCAGCCAACGCTGCTGTGAGACAGGAGTCCTAAACCAAAGAAATTCAAAACCAATCCTGATTTGATTATGTGCTAACCCTGATTTAAATTTCTTGGGAACAGTTAAAAAGTACAAAAAAAGCCAAAGCCCCACCTTGAGGCAAAGTGGGTTTATCCAGGAGTGAGTACGATGCCCCATATAAGGAGATTAAAGGCTTAATCTACAAGTGTCTCTATGACCTGTCCTCACAGTATTTATTCTCCTGTGAAATCACAACCTTCAAAACCTTTATGTTACCATGACACAAATTGAAATTAAAAAACTCTAGGAAGATGGAGGAGGCAGCAGGGAAAGCTCTTGCTGTAGACTGCAAGGGCTTGCGATTGGGTTCTGCTGTTATTTGACAAACAGGCAAGACCAGGCTAATGAGCAAGGCAGGACGCATGCACAACATCCCCGATGCTTCCAGTACCGCGTACGCAAAGTGTGCAGCACCTGTCTGGAAATTTCAAAATTACTGTTTTGAAATCCAAACTTGTGTCCAAGCCGTAAGGATCCTTGTGAAGACAGGGAATACACTGGCAAGCCTGAGATGTGGCTCTGGCCTAAGAATCAGTCCTGCTATGTCTCAGGAAGACAGTGACCTTGATTCTTGAGAGAATCATTAATGCCAGCGAGTGCCGGCCGCGGAGAAGCTGGGACTCAACGCTTTGTGCCACAGCCTCTGCCACCCTGCCCGCAGGCAGAGAGCTGGGCTGGCAGGAAACTGCAGGCTAAAATGAGCTTTCCACTGTTCAGTGAAAGACAAATGACCCATGTTAAGAGTACTGGCCTACGAAAATTGCATAATGTTTCTCAACTTCTTTTTAGTGAAGAAAGTGGAAATACAGATGCCAAAGCATGCAGTGAGCTGGCATTTCACCAGCTTGAAAACCTCGGCACACGTAAGCCCCGCTAGTACTGTCCTCTCCGCAGCAGCCCGTGCAGAGACAGTGCCGGGGCTGAACATGCGGAATTCCAGTTCTGATAAAGGGCCGCAGCTCTGGAATTAAAACCCGTCCCACCACCAGGTTCCACTTCGTCCTCTACAAGTGTGGCTACTCCTGTTCTCCGGGGAGATTGCCAACAGGAAAGACATCAAGAGGAAGTCCAGCCACCACTGTCCTTGTCTGAACCACAGCAGCTCTTCCACCTCTGCTCTCAGCCCCCGAAACCTGCTGATGGAAACCACACGTTTAAGCCCCTTCTGTCTCCTTTTTAGCGAGTCCTCTGGCTCTGCACGGCCCATGGTGTGAAGAATTCAAGCCGTGCAGAAACTAGGGAGAAGGAAAAGGTGTCATAAGAGAGAGGATCAAGCCAGACACATCTAGATCTCTCACAAAAACAGCTCCAGAAAACCAATAACCTCCCATTCTCAACCGTTTTCACTGCTACGTGGGAGTGCACAAGCCATTACTTGCTTACTAGAGCTACATTTCTTAAATGGCTGACCCTTTTTAGGTTAATTTCATACTCTCTAGCCCTGAATTTTTTTAATCTTTCTAAAAAAGAAGTCAGATGGTCCAGCTGTTAGCTGATTTAATCTTCCACCTTGTTTTCAAATGGGCTGGGCTCCGAAGGCATCACTGCAGTACACGAAGAGAGCTATTTCAATTAAAACACTTGTCAGATTTTGACAGGGATTCTTTTAAATTTATACAGAAAAACTGTTTAACACATTTCCTGTATATCTTTATTATCTTCCAGCAATGTCTTCTGGGATAGAATTTGGTGAGCTCATGTATTCTCCCCCTCCTAAAGTTTATCTGATATGAACGATGGCTTAATGGACACTCAAAAAAATTACATTGCCAAGGCACACAGACCTCTGTGTAAAGTACTGTCTTTAATCCGTTCCTTTTGGGCCAGTCCTGCAAATTGTCAAATATCTCTTACAAGAGACGCTGAGCCTTTGCTGCCCCACTCACTCCCTTCCTAAATGTTTTTCCCTGAATCAGAAAATGCAGTAAACCCAACATGTAGATAGTGACCAAAGGATCAGATACACTCAGTCGCAAGGTAATTAATAACAAGAGTGAGAACTTTTTCTTAACAGCTGCATGAAGCCCTGACAGAGCAGTTGTAGTTAATGAATCCCATGCAAAATACTGCAATTCAGAAAAAGCTTACAAATATTTTGATATTTTCACTTTTTGCAATAAGCATGACGCATTTTAGAAGTTAATAGAAACACTGCGCTGGAGGGTTTATGGTTTGCTTTTCTTTCAGAATGTCCTTCCCCAAGACTTCTAAGTAACATGAATGTAACCCGTATTTGGTGTTTGCCAATACAAAGCCGTGCGCAGGCCGAGCACCAGCTGCATGTGCGTCTATTGTTTACACACGGGAAGGACAAGCCTTTATCGCCATCATCATTTCTTAAACAGCCTCATGTCTGGAACTAACTCTGTGAGGGCTCTGCTTATTAATTAATGAGTTCTCATCATCAACAGGCATATGAGATACTGCAGACAGCATACACAACAGGAAAGGTATTTTTAACCACTTTCTTAGACTCTAGAACAATTTTGTTTCAAAAGAAATTCTTGCGAAAGAGGTATTTTCCTAAATGCTGGAATTACAGACTTTGGGTTTACAGACTGCCCTTATTTCTAGGGCTTAACAAGGTTAACGCTTTTTTACTCAGAGATCCTCCCCCTCCGCATGCTGGTATGCAAGCCCTCTGGGAAGCATTACCCTTAAAGAGCAGGCTCCGAGGCCCAGAGAGGCCAAGGACTTACCCAGGGGCATCTACATAACTTGTGGCAAAGATGGAAACAAAATTTGGAAGAGATCCTCAGTCTTGAAATTTGCCCAACAAACCATGATCCTTAAACAAATTTACAGATATTAAAAACGACAAAGATAGCAGCAGAGTGCAGGTGAGGACTTCCAGATTACAAAATTGTGCACAAGAAAATCTCTGTTGGTGAAGCCTTTAGCTCCAGCACTTGGCATCTGACCTATAGCTTCTTCAGACATCACCAGCCCCTGCCACAGGGCATTATATGGCTGTAATTGTACTAGTAGGGAGGCAGAGTGAAAAAAAAATATCTGTCAGACGTGAGAGAGGAGTGGAAGATAAGTATTTTTCCATATTTTCTCTAATCGCCTGTGAAGACAGGCATTTATCTTCCACAACTGTACCGCACGATGCCTAACCGCTCCGCGCTTCCCAGTTCAGCCCCCCTGTTGTTTTTAAGGACTCTGTACCTAGGTATCGCCATGTGTTTGGAACTGCAATTAGGGATCCAGTCCTGCAAAATTCAGGTTAGCCATACCATCTTAAGGAAGAAACGTGACTGAGATGCTTCTAATTTATGCTGCACTGGTACTTCTTATGGTTTTCACTTGCTACATTTAGCAGATCCCCTTCCTGCCACAATTCCTCTCTGATGTTGGCATTTCCACCTTCAAAGGGATATGAACGTGGGGAATAATGTATTCCTAAGGCTCCTTTGGGTAGTCCTGGATGATACCATTAGCAAGTGTGACCAGAATGAAAGAGTGATGTCCGCTCTTTGACTTCACAGGTACGAATGTAAGTGCACAGGCAGCACAAACGCCTCCTGCTCAAAGGAAACTCGGAGCAAACGCCTGCCTTTCACACTCACAGAGCTCTGCAAGTCCCACAAGCACTTACCACTGCTCAGTATAGAGTACAACTTCTGGCATTTAAAGCTGTCAACCAAACGGCTGCTATATGGGAGCAGACTGGGTCGTTTGTGATATTTAATGAACTCCAAAGCTCATGAAATAGTAAGTATAGTAAGTGAAACACAATATAGGGGGTGATTTGCAAAATAAAACAAAGCATATAAACTGTGATTGAAAATTCTTAATGCTGAATTTATTGCTCTCTAGGAAAACTGAAACAAAACTAGCACACAAGTAAGTTTTCCTACATGTTTGCTGTTCTCGCCACTTCTTCTCTACTCTGCTTAAACTTGGGGCCACTTCAGACTGCCTTGGAAGGGCAGGTGAAGACAGTGCTGTCCCAAGTGCTCTGTCTTGCTCTTCCGCTGGAAGGCAGAAGCTGTCTCCCTCTTTCGCAGGGATGACAAAGGGTTACGGTTAGGGATATGGACAGTTACAAGATCAAAAGTGCTTGACCTCAACATCCTCAAGAGCTGGGACACTGAACTGGGGGAGTAGCTCTGCACTGCTGTGAAAACTAAAGATACACATTAGTTACAGTCACAGCAATGAAGTTTGTGTATCCAGTTGGGAAGCAGCCTGCTCCTAACAGATTTCTTTAATCCTGCTAGGAATTAAGTCCCTCTTCCACGAAGAGCTGAGTCTACAGCTCTATTAGAATTTAACCTGTTGTACAGCCTTTGCTCTGCGGCTCTGATACACCACCACAATCTTTCACTTCTAAATACCTAGAAAGATACTGCTGCACCAAAATTCTGCAAACCGCTGGCTGTCCCACAGAGAAGCACCCGCGCTGCTGCGCTCACCGTCTCCGCTCATGCCAACGGATCAGGTGGCAAGAAGGCTCCCCCCGTTTGTTAGCCCTTGGAAGTTCTGTCAGCGTAACAAACACCAAGTGGTGATAAAGCACCTATTTCCTTTGTATTAAATCGGTCCAGCAAAAATCAACAACGACCAAGGTGGGAAGGCATCTCTGTCTCTCTCTCATATACCTTAACTGTCAAAAAGCAGTTTGACCACACACATACTTAGAGTGGGAAAGGACTTGCGTTACAAATTAGGGAAATATTCATGAAATTGGAAAAGCACCTTTGACCAACACAAAAGCAGACAGCCAGTTATTTGACATTTATTGTAATTACTTCCAATGCCAGCCCTCTACCCAGAAACCCAGAGTTTTTTCCAAATATGGAATTCACTAGAAGCAATTCAGAAATAGCTACTTGCGGTATCGCCTAGATGGTTCCAGAAGCTAGCATACAGCCGCAAGCTTGAGAATTGTTATTTGGATATTAAAAAAATACCACCCTGAGCAAGTGTTATTATCAAAATATGAAACTGTTGAGGTACCCATTACACAATAAGAATGGCAAGACACACAAGTTGTGTAACTGGGGATTCAATAGTTCCTGGGAAAGGGGCTTCCTTGGAAACAAACACGTGCTCATCCTGGCCTTGTAAAGTGGGCACTTTAATCAATACACAGGAGTGATTTTAACTCCCGTTCCCGGGGCAAGAAGAAACTGGAAGTACACTGAAGTGAGCTGGACTTGGATCAGAGGGTGAGGGGAATGGACTCTGAACAACGGTTCCAGAAACCACTGTAAGGAAAAACAGAAGGGGAGACAGCACATAAACGGGAAAAAGAGCAGAGAGTGAAGTTAAACAAAATCAGATGTTCATCTCTAAACTGTGTCAAAGCTTCCAGTTTTTCGGTGTCCCAAGCTCTACACAGCTTTTTAGCAGTAGATGGCCCAAACCTGGACAGCAGCACAAACACCCATTCTGCCCAGGCAGAAGGCAGGGAAGAATTAGACTCTCAACGTATCACACACCTGCACATCAAGGATGCAGCGTACAGAAGAGTTTAGCAGAAACAACGTGGCAAAGAATATCAAAGACGCTGCAAGGACTGTCATAGGGGTTCTCAGTTCTCAGCAAAGTCTTCCCACACACATTTCTTCAAGGTCTCTTGCTGCACACTCGTGCCTATGAATTCAGTGGAAAGCTGACGTTAGCAATAACGCCGATGGCAACAGCAGATAGTGTGGTGTACAGGAAGGGAGTTCATCAGCTACTGACAATGACACCAGTTTCACAGAACATTGCCCCCCATCTTTCTCCCTCAAGTCCACACCAGCAGCTGCGGATCTGGGGGGAGAAGGGGAATGCATCAGCAGTGCATGGAGCCAGATTCAGGGGGCATGCATGAGCTGGTGTTAAGAAGAATCCAAGGTCCCTACCATGCATCAATTAAAGAGAAGAAAAGCAGGGAGAACAGGGCAGTCCTTGTAGATAATCCCTTACAAAGGAGAGAAGGGCCACCGGGTACAAGCCAGCACTCCTGTAACGCCAGCCAGCCTTGCAATCTTACCACAGGACTCATGCAAGATCAGCTTTGCTTGCACAATGCTCAGCGAGACACCTCTGAATTTTACTGCTTTTCTTCCCCATAAACTCTACAGCTTGCTGTTCTTTTTATCCCTCTGCCTCTTTGGACCGTCAAAAGCCTCTCTGCTAGCCCCACTCACTTGACATAAAGAAAGCAGCCACCGCATGGCTGAACACTCACCATCTTTCCTAGACCAGGATTCAGTGCCCACGTCTCATAAATTTAAGGATGGCCGATGGGACAGCTCAGGACTCGTAACACCAAACCATGTGTATTACTAGCCTGCTACCCATAGCTCTTGGAATCCCAGAGCACTCGGTTCCTTTGCCCATGATCGATACGAGTAACTCACAAAGATTTCTCTTGGTAATACTGCTCTTAAGACAGTCAGAAACAATTTCTAAGGGCTACCACTGTTACAGCCAGTGAAAACCAGTGAGGTACTACTCTGTTCATCACTCAGCCAAAAAGATGCTCTTGGCGGAGCCATCTCACCTCCTCTGGCATAATTACCTCTTTCCTCTCCACATCAGCCTGAATTTTGGCTTGCGTGACAGCAGCCTCGCGGAAGGAGGAGCTGGCCTGCTTGGCCTGTTCAATGAGAGTCTTCAGCTGCTGGGCGGTGTTGAGCAACGAATTGACCATCTCTTCCAAGTACAGCCAGCTCCGCTGCTCCGTCACTTCCAGCCCGTTCACCACCGAAGGGGATATGGCTTTGGTGGGGGTCGCGGGGGGCACCGCCAGGGCAGGGAGTGAGGTTAACACTGAATATAAGGAAAGAAAAAAATATGTATAGAATTAGGGCATTTCATTTCCATGAAGTGGGGGGTTTTTTGGTTTTGCTGTTGTTGTTGTGTTGTCTGGTTGTTTTTTTTAAAAAATACAGTCTGCAAAAATTTCCAATCTGGCTAAGTTTTTGCTAAACAGACCTACCTTCTGTGACCCAAAGTGCACAGAATCGGTCTGCGCAGAGCAAGCCCTTGGGACACGCTCAAACCCACAGAACAACAGAACATGAGCTCCTGACTCTCTTGGTTTTTTACTGTGCGAAGGAATGAACGCCTCCTGGCACTGCTGCAGAGAAGCACAATTAAGCAGTGAAAGCAGCATTCCCAGGGACTCCTCCACCACTACCATCACAGTGTTCCACTTAATGTTTCCCGTAACTATCACTAAGTAAGGTTATAGTAAGTCATCCAGTGACCCAGTACTTTCCTGAAATATCCTGACGTCACTATACAGATGTCAATTCTCAGGTTGCAAAACTACAAAAAATAGGCACCGATCCACACCACACTCCCCTGTACTTCCTCAGTTCTGATCTGAACCGTAACCCTGGCCCAAGACTGGAATAAAACCAAAACCAAAACAGTTATCATCACCTCAAAATTACATGTATTACAAACATGTCCTTTCCAAGATCACCAGTTGGGAAGCCCTTTAAAAAAAACTTCAATAATTGTAATTTCTTTGGACCCCTTCATCCTGGATCCTACCCGTAAAACAAACTATGGCCATAAAAATACACATACCACGCTGGAACACCAAAACTTTTCATAAAAGGTATTCACAGCTATATGTATCTGTTTCAAATATCCTGGGTATTCTGAACAGCAATGCTCACTGCAGCTCTGAAACCTCTCCTTGCCCAATCCCAAAGGTGAGAGTGAATGCACACAGTCGACGTGGAAGTTTTAGCTTCGGACACTAACATCTCCTGACATTTGCTTTACATTGACTGTGCTGAACAGTTTTCAAGAAAGAAATTTCTTGTCTACAGCCCTTTCCTCCAGAATCCTCACTACAACTCTTCACTTTTGTGTAAACTAGAATGCTACACATATGAAGCAAAATACGAAAGCACAGAAGCCCAGCAATACTTCTAGACATACTGCAAGGGACGTTAAAAGAAGAAAAAAATCCCACCAATTCTCGAGGTGCTGCATTTTGTATCCTAACCATAACCTTGACAGTAACTGCGGTTTGTAGGAAGCCACCAGGAAGAAGCTCAACTCCTGTCCTGGTAACCTAATCACACTCTCCTTGAACTTACCTCCAACCCCCTCGATTATCAGGGCTCTGCACTCCTCCCCTTCCCCAAGCCTGTGTTAGAAAATTAAAGTCCTAGAAAACCAACAATGTCTTAGCCTTACCTTTGCAATTGTTTGAAAAAACCAGCAGTTACTGTGTCACTAAAACATCTACGTTTCACAACACTAGGTTTGCATATACACTGGGAGACCACAGTAGGAGGAAATTAAATCTAGATCCAGGAACCCAGCAATACACAGTGTAAGCTCACCTTAGGCAACATTTCCAGGAATAAATGTTACCTGGCTTTACTGGCCTTACTTTTCCAAAATTTAACTCTAACTCTAGTGATAAATACTCACCATCTGCCACAAAATTAAGTCCGAGACATTCATATCTACCACCCGCTGACCTCTAAATTCCTCAATAAATTGTTTACTAGAAAAAAGACGTCACCACCAACTTTGGTGCTGTGCAGTCTTGTTACTCCAAAATCTACTAACGGTCTGTTTCAGGATTTTTCCTCACATCTTTAGGTAGGAGTTTCAGAACGATTCAGCACACAGAAAAAGCAGTAAGTACTGCAGGCTGAGAAACCACACTCCTTCCTGGATAGCTCTGCATTGTCAGGGGAAGAGCTGTTAGTATTCCAGGCACCAAAAGCCAATCAGCTTCCTTGATTTTTAAATAGTGAGTGACACATTCATATAAAAAAACCACAGACCCATTCCAACTGAGGGATGCTACGGCTCTCAGGGAAGCGTTGAACACAGGCGGGAGTATCACTTCAGAAAGGCTGAGGCATTAAATCCTGTTTGCATCCCACCAGTGTCTGCTTTCCTTTTAGAGGCATTACCCTGAACACCTCTACCCCTCTCCCAGGCAGCTTCTCTCCCAGCTCTCGCACTGCCCACGCTACCGAAGATAACACACTGACACTGTCCTTGAGCACCTGCAGCATTACAAGGGCTTGCCGGGCAGCGCAGCTGCCCCTACTGGGTACTGGCCATTCTCTTCAATAAAATTGACCATTATTGGAGCCAGATTATCTTCCCTGAAATGAGAGTTAAGGAATTTATTAAGTGGGAAGTTCTTGAACAAAACATAGAGGCTGAAGTATCTGAAAGGCACTTTATTCTCATTTACTTTATTGACTACCTCCCATCACAATCAGTCTTGGATGTCATCGCAGACATTGGCACGCTGGTCTGTCTATGGTGGCTCCAAAAAGAAAGGCAGAAACAAGCCTCAAACCTCTCTCACTGAAGGACGGGGACACAGAATAGCAAACTGCACAACCTAACTAAAAACATGGAACAACAGACTCCCCCGTTCAGGAAAAAATCTTCATGACTACACTTCAAATGGTACTTAAAATTCAACTGTAAATACTGTCCTGGAAAAATTCAGCGGTAAGTACTGTCCTGATGTGGTGGTGCATGTGGCATTCTCCGGGTCTCACTACGATCTCAGGAATTCAGGCCTTAGCCTTTGTGTAATGAGTTGGGTGTTTAAGCGTCCCTTGACCGTACCAGAAACTCTTTCACAGCTAAGGTGGGAATAACACTGATTGTAGTGGCAATTTCTGTTGCCTGGCCAAGGCTGGAAGCTTGAGCAAAACAACCTCGTAGCTCGAGCAAAACAGGCCTCGGTACACCCCTTATCTGAATCCTAGCTTAAGCACAACAGGCCTTGGTAGTTTGAACAAAACAGCTTTGTAGCTCGAACAAAACACTGTATCACTGTTCCTGGAATTTTGAGAATTCCAGCAATTACTGACTCGGACTGTGGCCAGAATGGGAATCTACTAATGACTAAAGTCAATCACCCTGCTGCAGGTCCAGCAATTCCACTCACAGTGAACCTGTCCTTAGTAAAACATCTGCAGACAAGCAAGACTTCTCGCAAGACTGCATTGAATACTGAATATATTCCAAGATAGTAACTAATTTAAGTGTATTAACACTTTAATCCTTTTCACATCATACCCGGTAACTTTTCATGCAAGCAGCAAAAGCTGAAATAATCCAGCACAGATTTGGAGAGAGAGAACAAGCCTCAAACCCCACAGTACTGCAGGTCCCTGTGTGTTAGATGCGTGACCCTTTCTGACAGACAGCATTGCAAGTTCACCGTACAGGGAACCGGACATTTTATGCTCAACGGTCCTTAATTAAAACAGTAGTTTCAATCAATTTGCACATGACTGCCGTAGAACTATTTGCACTTAGATATGAGTAAGAGATAAACTGGTCTTTTATCAGCAGCTGTTTGCAGAAGAGCCTTCCCCATTGCTGCATTTCCAGCACAATATCTATCCCAGCATGGCATTTGATAACTTATCTAATGGGAATTACTTCCGATTCCTCATTTTGGCATAGGTATACCAGTCAAGAGAAAGTATTCACTGGTGCGAAAAAAAAATAAAATCAATGTTTAACTAGTGATATCAAGATCTGACTAAGACTTAAAATGAACAACCAGATTTCATTCCGGACAG
>NW_009633246.1:0-9227 GCF_000690535.1 Cariama cristata | reverse complement strand
CAGGAATGTGCTGTGCTGCTCCGAATAAGTAAATAAAAGGTCATACAGAGGGGAGAAGACAGGCTTTAAAAAAGAAAGACTTCAGACTGCACGAAGGAATACTACATGTTTACATGATCTTTTCTTGATGTCTGAGAGAACAGTAACAGGGACCAAAACCTGCCTGCTTTACAGCTCCTCTATGTCAGTATCAGAGTAACATCACAGAATCAGAGAAATTAGAGAAGTAAAAGGCCTACAAATCCGCCAGCCAGCCAGCGGCAGACTGTTCCCTGCGCTATGTCTTGTCCAGGCTCAATAAAAACACATAAAGCAAGAACAACACTCCCAAGTTTGCAATTCCGGTTTCTTCAGCGCTTCCAGTTTCTATCAGTACAGGCAACGCTCAAATAGCATTGTCGTTCACTTAATTTATCAGTCAGCTCTACAAATGAAAGGTCACTAAGTTTACATAATATAATTACGTTTGAAGAGATACTTGATAATCAGTTTAACCTGTCCTATCAAACACTGAAGGGCTGATTTGCATTTGTCATTTTTCATACTGTCTTTTCTTTTTTCCCTCCAGTCTATTTGACCACAGCAGGGGAGGCTCTCACTGCACATGTTAACCAGCACCTATCGTCACAAACATCAGTGTTAAGGGACGGAAAACTGACCCCGGATGCAAGAGCAGCGCACCAAATCTGCCTGAAACTGCCTTCAGCATGTCTGTGGATTCATAATGAGACATGGGAATTTTCAGAAAAGCTTCTGTGACATAATTCTAAAGGGGATGGTCTCCTTAGATCAAAAACTAAATAAACATTTAGTCACAGTGCCCAAGTGGTGACCAAAGCCTTGAAGTAAAAGCCTTAGGAAAGGCAGGGGACTGCAAGGTGATTTAGGAAGCAGGATCACAACAGCCCCCTCTGGTAGAAACCACCAAATCAGGAAGTTCTCAATAACAGAGTGAAAAACTTTCCACAAAGCGGAACATCTGCTTGTCCAAAGCTTAACAACCACAAAACTCATAAGCAAAACGGAGAAAATTTTATTTTTCTGCCTCAATCTTTCCCTTCGCTGACAAAGAAGATTAGAGAGTAAATTCAAGCACTGCTAACTGTGTCGCACATGATGGACATAAAACATACCAATTTTGGGATGAGATGTTGGCAGTGCAGCTTCAGGAAAAGGCGAAATCTGACAGTTGTCCTGGTAACTCGGATAGTGAGGTTCTGGATGATTGACCCGGCAAGGCTGCTGGACGTTGGTATCCTGAACTGCAGAACAACAGCATTATGAATCTCTCTATAACACAGCTCTCGGGCATTTCTCATCCTTCTTTCACCCATATTTTTTTTACACTTTATACAAGTTCCTACAGTCTATGATAATTCCAGGGTTTGCAAATGAGAAACAGTAGCATGATCTTATGCAGTTAGCAAGCAAGGCAACCTTGTACTGACTTCACCCCTCTCTCCTTTCACTTTTAAAGGCAAAGGTTACCGCTGGCTTCCCTCCCGCACACCTGTACATTTACAGTCATCACAGGACTCCAAACTATGGTTCTCAGAGCAAGACAGTTCATTCAGCAGAGCTCACAACCCCGTGTATGAATCAAACTGAAAGAACTGAAATATATGTATGCATTTATATTTTGTTTGATTTATTCTGGCATTTTTCAGCATTTATTCAGCATTTTTCACTTAGTTTCAACACTCATCTAGTTTTCTTTTTTTTTTTTGTAGTATTTTAGGAGAAAGAAGGAGTGAAAAAAATTACAGAGATGACCATAAACCCCTAGAAATCAGCAGAGGTGTACCTCAGCAGCCGCAACATCTATACAAAACCTCTAACTTCTTTTGTGCAGCTGGTAAGATTTCAAGCTGCTGAAATCATTCCAAAGGAAAGACAGTGGGTTACATATAGCCTCTCTGTAAGCCCTTGAGAAATAAACCCTTCATGCAGCATTCAAAATGCTTCTCCCCACAGCAACAGGCGTCCAAACCTTTTTTTCTCCTTCCCACGGATGTCGAGCAGACATACACCTGAACTCTTACCAGTGGCTCCAGTGAAAACATCACCCTGGGACGGACTTTCCGAGATAATTGCTGTGGCTTCCACTGTCGATGCACGGTCAAATGTCAGAGCACCGGAGGTAGTGATCTGTCCAGAAGGAGTGACGGTGACTGGAAATATTAGAAGTACTTTCATAATTAACACTCAGCGCGGGGGCCTCGGTTGTTTAGCTGTTGATATCCCTGTTCTGAATCACTCAAAAGTCAGAGCACGCACAGATCAGTAAATGGCTCGTGATAACCCACGTCTGGATCACAGCTATGACCATTGCCGTCGGGAATAAAAGCCCCGTTTGGCTTCAGGAGGCACCACTGTCCTCCTGCAGGCCTCCGGGTGTTCTCCGGGTGTAGGATGCCACATGTTCGCTTACAACATAACGCCTCCCAAATCACCACCTTTTCAATTCTTATATGAGCAACAACTTAACACCTACCATAAAGGTTCAATGGGCCCACAAAACCCATCAGTTTCCGGCCAATCCTAATTTATTGCAACTTTAGCAAGAGTGGCTCTTACTACTTAAATCAACACAAAAACCCCTGTGGATTACAACTACTTCTATGACAGTTTGGTTAGCTGGACACGTTTAGCTGTCGATCTACACAGAGTGATAGAATATGCTTGGCTGATGCAAGGAACAAGTCACAAAATCCTTTTGCATGAATATACCCAAGTGGCTCCAAAATGTTTAAAAACCTTTTAAAACAGGATTAATGAATCTGGCACCATTACTTGGTAATGGGCTCATTCTGCAGCACACTGCTCGGTCAGAAGGATCTTTTCGTAAGCAATAATTAAATTTTAAGACATTGAGGCTACAGATTCATGCCTGGTGAAATATGTGGCTACTACCAAAACAAGCAGTCCTCCCCTCTCCCAGTGCCAGCATGAGCAAATGCACAACCTCACAGCACCTCATGTTAATGAACCAATACAGATTAAACCTCTTTGGCGAATAAAAAAAAAACCCAAAACTCTATAGAATCCTTGCGTATTCCTCTTCCGCCTGCTGCTGGCAATTTAATTTTACTTTTGGTTGTTCTTTTTTGGATTTCTGTTGCTTCCTCCTCAATTCACTTTGTAATGTTACCATCCAGATGATGCTAGTGTGATGAGAGCAGGAGGACACATGAATGTGACTGGGAACGTGTGAGCTGGATGAGTTTGCAAATTAATTTCTGTTCTCACACAGATGGTTTGACAATCAAAAACTGTAAGTAACAAAGCGTGTCCTGAATGTTAGACAGGAATTTGCAGATGAAAGCATCACATTCTGCCTCTTCCATTAATGATTTTCGGGCTGTGGATTTCATTCCAGGTGCTTAGAGCCTACTTTTCTACGTATTTCAAGAAACAGCACAAATCTTACTCCATAGCCCCGGCCAGCTGCTAAAGGACAAAAACCAAGCTCTGGGGATGGAATGGGGATTTCCAGCAGAGCGGAAAAGGGCCAGCCTTCCCCTCAGCCTAATTTTAACAGGAGGAAATTTCGCAGTTGTCATTTGTGAAAAACCTACGGATCAAGGCCAGGAGTCCACAACTCCCCCTGCGCTGCCAGGCTGAGAGAGCAGGTAGAGGGGGGAAGTATAATCCAGAGCTCTCTCAGAACAAAACATGAAACCTACTGCTCACTGCAAAAGGATGTGAAGATGCTTAAAATTGAGTCTCCTGGAGGTCTAGAGTTGCACTTTTTCCTACTCAACTTGCAGTCCAGATGTGGCAACACCGTGCTAGCTTCTACAAAATAGGAAGTGAAAATAGCTAAAGACACCGAGCCAATAAAACTATCTAATGAAAAGGAAGTGGCCAAAAAAGAAGACTTTTTCTCAGTTAGCTAGTTCCAAGGGATAGACATAAAGTATCTAGTGTGGCAATTCTTCATCAAAAACGGGAAGCAATTTTTACCAGGAAAAACGAACCTACATGTAGTAGCAGCTGTGGCAGGAAGCAGAGTGATGTTTTTGGGGCAATCCTTCTTCACTGGAGTTGCAGGCATTTCATTTTCTTTTTTCCGCCTTTTATACGGTACAAAGAGTCGTACAGGGCCACTCTAGGCAAAACATCAAAAAAAAAAAAAAAGGGAGAAAAGGAAAAGAAGAAAGGAAAAGGCATTAGCTGAGGCACCTCTTTGGAGACTTCAGGTTTACTCTCATCTTTCCAGATGTAGCTAAGGTCAAGCAGTACATATCCCCATGGAAGATGTGTGGTTTGCAACAACTGACAAAAAAACTTACACGTCTCCAAACCAAAAGAACTCTGTGGAAAAAAAGTTACACTCAGCTCCCTCCAGCTGAAGAGGCAGATTCAGCCTCTTCCCACTATTATTTAAGGAACAGAACTGGGCAAATAATTGACTGCTGGCCAAGGTGGTGGAAGAAAAGAGAACAAGAGTGAGGAGAAGATAGGAAGCAGTTAGTTTCAGGTCTAGAAAGCAAGCAAATCATCCAGTTCATAGCAGAAAAGAAAAGCGAAACACTACTTCAAGTCATGCTAAAGACTTCTGCTTTCAGGACTTAAACCTCATTTTTCAAACAAACAAACAAACAAACAACAAACCAAACCCCAAACCAATCACAAAACCCAAGCAGTTTAGTATGAAAATATGGATCCAACAGAGAGTATCGCATTACTTTCTTATAAAAACATTCTTCCAGCTCAACAAATCATGAAATTTGAGTAAAAAAAATCACAAATAGTTTTGACACCTCCAAATGGCATTTTACATAAATATATTACTTAGAAAAGAAAAAAAAAGGAAAAAAGCATTAACTATCACCCAGTTTTACTGAGGCTGCTACACAATACTGCTAGCAGTTCCTTATCTCCTTTCTTTATGAAGCATGGACAAGGCATGCCGCAATCACAGCACTCGTCAACATTTCTAGGACACTCATAACCTGCTCGCAAATGGCTGTGGCAGCCTGACTGATTAATTGTTTTCAAACTAATGGATATAAAACCTACAACTCACCAGGGTCATGTCGTCGCAGCAGGCAGCACAAGTGCAAGAGGCAGCGTGAGGATTTAAAATCCCATCCTGAAATTAGAAGATTACTAGTTCAGCATGAGTCACCAAGACCACCGAGTGCACAACTGTATTCTGCCAAAAGATTCAGACAGCTCCCCGAGAGACGTACCCATGCCCTCCCAGGGACCCTATGCCCTAAGAGAAGGGCCAGCTCCCCTACATCACGGCGATGGGGTGAGTGGATGAGAGGAGAGTGAAGCAAGAACAAACAATTCTCAAATCAAAAGGCAAGGATATGTGAATTTGAGACTTTACGAAGCTTCTGCCGAAGCAGAAATCAACTGTCAACCTAATGGCAATGCCAAATTCTCCATGAGACTCCTGGACGCTGCAGGAAATAAAGGACCCAAAGCAATACTCAGTAAACGGTGCAAGTGAAGAATATGTTTGTCAGGCAAACAGAATTAAGCAGATAAGGTTACTGAATTACAGTATCGGGGGTGACAGCTCACTTCTCAATTTCTGCGATACAGCTCAAGGCTGGACTTCACCCTGCATAAACTGTAACCCCTTTTCAAGTATAAGCAAGATTTGCATCGTGTTATTTGAAAACACATCTAGAAAAATTCCTCTCACATCACCAATTCTCAACCAGATCAAAATGTTGCTTCCAAGCTGCCCCACGGCACCATCACACGTAACTCTGCAGAGGCAGCGCACACGGCAGACTCTGCCCCGACTCCACCTGCCCCTTCCAGCAGAAAGGAGGAAGCAAACTTAACCTTACGTGAATAAGGCACTGCAGTGGCCTCCCAGCATAGCGGATGCTCCTCTTCCAGTCTTTGCTGCTGGCTCGCCCCGCCATAGCTTCAAATTCAGTGGGGCTGTACCAGTTGTCCCCTTGCTTAATGCACCTACCACGGCCTCCTGAAATGAAACGGAAGAAAGAAATTGTTAGTAAACGTTAAAATCATTTTGCTACTCTCCTAAAGAAGTAAATACTGAAATTGCTGGACAAAATAGCAGTTAATCTACAGCAATAACCAAATACGCCCATCTGCTACTTCTCATTGCTCTAGGAGAACCATGCCCATTTATTATCTTGGCTGTGACAATGACTAGGCATGCTTGGAGAGCTCCAACCTTAGGCCTCACCAATGCATCAAAAGGCTAGAAAAAAATTTCTCATCCACAAGAAGGATAAGTCTCTCTTGGATAAACACCATGAATTTAAGCCCTTCCTTAATATGCACTTAGATTTCTAATCCTTCTGGTCGTGAAGAAAACTCTCTATCCACAAAGCAAGCGCTGTGCCTGCCGACAGATGATTTCTGCTGCTGCTTCTCTTTTTATCTCTGTGGGAAAGCCGAAGAAGAGGAGGGGCTAAGGCAGCTAAGGAGTCCCCTTAGGAGACAAGCTCTCTGTTTTCCATTCCAGCAGGGATTCTGTAGATCTTCATAGAAACACGGGTCTACTTCTGAGACAAAAAGAACATTAGAGGAGTCAACCTATTACTGGGGAGACTCACTGCACAGCAGCCTGGATCTTCACAGATTTAAGAAAAAAGTTAAAAAGCCTCTGAAGAAAGAGCAAAACAGAAGAGAGCAATAATATCGAAAGGGACTAGGCTGGCTAGGAAACGATCTTTTTTTTCCTTGTGATCAGCCCTTAAAAGAAGAGTGCACTGAGTGAAGAAAGGGCCGTCACACCTCCTCACCCAAGAAGGTCGTCATTACCTGAGCCGAGTCTGTTTTTATACAGAATGCCACTGATATTCCGGCACCTCACTGGGAGCTCGTTCTCATACACAGATGGGTCCCAGTTGTACTTGGTTCCAGTTTTTTCTTGGACGGATGTTAAAGGGGTAGGAGGAGATTGCGGTCCTTTGAAAACAAGAAAAGAAAGGTGACAGCAACCAAAAAAAGCACATTGGCTATACCCTCACACGCTCAGCTCGGCTAGGGCAACGCTCAAGTGGTTAACTGAGGCAGCTCTCCACACCTTTCCACATGGTGCACCACAAAAAATTCCGCTTGAACGTTGAAATTCAGCTTGACTGAAATAAAGCAAACTGCATCTTACGAAACGTGCTCTAACAGTGCATTAAATGCTGAGATTGTAACCTGCAGTGGTGCAAGCAGCAGGCTAGATCTTCCCCTTCCCAGGGGCTGACCCTGTAACGTTTCAGACGGCTGAAGGTTTGCCTTGCCATCTTGTGGGCAGAGAGGAAACTGCCAAGCAGCCTGAACAAAACCTTAGCAATCACGACACTTCAATATCAGCAAGCAGCCTGAATGGAGATAGAATTATCTTCAAGGACCCTTTAGGAAGAACCCAGGTGCAGAACTATGAGACTCATATTTATAATCATCGACATTAAAATGATCCTTCTGCCTTTGGGGGTGGCATGGGCATAGAAAGGCATGTGACAGCCCAGCAGCAGGGCAAGATTTTTCAAGAAGCTTATTTGCAAGGGTTAGGGCAAAGAATAGGAAAACAAAATATATTTCTGACAGGAAAAAACCAAAAGAAGTAAGTATTCTTCCACTCCCAAGAAATACAAGAAGCACCGTGTGAAGAGGGGACAAACGATCCTTATAGGGCAACTGCATAACATTACGCACATAGCGTTTTTTAATCCTAGAAACGCAATCAAAGTGGAGAAAAAGCAACCCTTCCAGAAGAACAACACTTCAAAAACAGATTGCCTTATACCTGGTGTGAGAGGTGCTGATGGCCCCTTCAACCCTGTGGTTTCTACAATGCTGCCGTCCGTGTGAACCACTATGAGAGTGGCTTTTTCAGTATTCAAGCTGTCCCCGATTTGGAGGGCTGTTCTCCCAGACTATAGAAGAAATAAAGAGTTTAAATTGATAGAGTTAAAATACCAATGTATTTTAGTATTGCCCCCAAATCTTCTCTAAGGTACCCTAAAACGCCAACCAGTATGGCAGTTATTAGGTTAGTTTTGAGGTTTCAGTCAACCAAATTCAAAGGTTAGATGTTCCAGGTCATCAGCGCCATTACAGAACGCATGTATTGGGGTGGAAAGGTAAAAAACCTCCCCAAATGATAAAGAAAAAATTCTATGTCCCCCAGCTAATGGTTTTGCAGCTTAAAGCCTGTATACTGCAATGAAAACATCTTCGACCTTACTACAGGTTGAACACAAACCAAACTCTTCATTTACAATAAGAAAGTACGTGGGACTTTGCTAAGGCCCTCAAGCGAAAGGACAGACTTACCAACACATGTCCTGAAATTGAAGCTGCATTTGCCACAGATGTAGTGAAAACATTGTCTGCGGAGGCACCAACGTTTGCTACTGTCACTGTGGTGACTTCTGAAACGTAAACCAGACATGAAGTTAATATTCTGCTGCATCCAGAGAGCCTCACAGACATCTAAACATAAAGAAACTATAATTCCTTTTCCTTCTTCCTTCCTATTCAAAATTAAATTTTATTTTTCATGATGCCTTTAAGTTGTTACCAACACAATCATTGTGATTTTTATTAAGCTTCAGGGTGAACATGCTTTAACATCCTTGAGACCACAACAGGAGCTTTCAGCATGTGATGAACTAAGGGAAAAATGAATGTTACATCTGTACTAAAAAAAAAAACAAACAACCAAACAAATTGCGATGCTTTTTGTTAAAAGAGTGGTGACTGGCAACCATCAAGATAAAGAGAACTGACTCTTCCCCTGCCATATATTAATTTCTAGGGTGCCATCACCTGTAGGCTTGGTCCGGTCAAAAACTGCCCAAACTGACAGCCCCATGTTTCGATGACGTACAGCGTATTTGACTGCCTGGCTAAAATCGGGAGGTTTTTCAGTACCACACATGAGGCAAGAGTGAAAAAAGAGCACTGAAGCTCACAGGGAGATACCGACTTAGGTATGAAGGGCTCTGAAAGTTTCAGAGCTTGCCTTCAAAATTCTGCACGTTTCAAGGCACTTTGTTATTGGGACCCAGGGTCAGAGTAATTTTAGATACACAACGGTCGCTCTGGCTTATGTTACTCTACATTATGCGGTGAAGAAGTGAGGAGCGTGTGATTTCCTAGGAGTGTGGAAGGGCCTCACGCCTCAGCTCGGACCTGCCCCGCCTTCGCTTCACCCCCTGAGGTAAATCACTGCGTTCGTACGCCGGACAGGCGGGAGCGCAGCAGGGAGAGGGGCCCGGGGCCCA
>NW_009633245.1:10694-40114 GCF_000690535.1 Cariama cristata | reverse complement strand
AGTTTTAATTTCCAATCCATAAGTCTCTCAGTTTTCTCCGTCCCTTCCCCTCCTGGGAGGGAGGAAGGGGTTAACAGAGAGCATCTGTTTTAAGTGCCGGCCTAGCCTTAAACGGTGACATGCCTTCTTCAGCTCTGAGGTCCTCAGCACAGGAAGGACATGGACCTGTTGGAGCGAGTCCAGAGGGCCACAGAAATTATCAGAGGGCTGGACCACCTCTCCTGTGACGACAGGCTGAGAGAGTTGGGGTTGTTGAGCCCGGAGAAGAGAAGACTCCAGGCAGATGTTATTGCAGCCTTTCAGCTCTTAAAGAGAGCTTATAAGAAAGCTAGAGACAAACTTTTTAGCACAGCTTGTTGCAACAGGGCAAGGAGTAATGGTTTTAAACTAAGATAAAGTATATTTAGACTAGATATAAGGAAGAAATTTTTTACTATGAGGGTGATGAAACACTGGAACAGGTTGCCCAGAGAGGTGGTAGATGCCCCATCCCTGGAAATATTTGACAGGTTAGGTGAGGCTCTGAGCAAGCTGATCGAGTTGAAGATGTCCCTGCTCATTGCAGGTAGGATTGGACTAGATGACCTTTAAAAGGCCCCTTCCAACCCAAACTATTCTATGATTCCATGAATATCAGGATTTGAATCAATAATAAAGGAAAGAAAAAGGCTGAAGAAAAATAATCTTCCTGGAAATCTTGGAATAACTTTTTTTTTAATCAGTTCTTCATCAGAATTAATTAAATCTTGCAATTTGTTGCCAACATGAAGATTCAATTTTTCCTAACTTGACCACAAAACCCCCTGCTTGGCCTCTCTGAAATCAGAAAGAGAACTCATAGAATCTGCTTTTTAGCAAAGAACAATATGATAATGTCAAAGCTTAGGCTAGAGAAACCCTATTTTAGTTGTATTAATCACCTCTGCTGAGCTTCAGTAGCTCTAGTAAGGTTAGCAAATGTGTAGATGTAATGGGCCTATAAAAACATTCCCTGTTTCTTTGAATCTTGGTGATTATTTTTCTTTGTTTGTTGAATTAACCAAGTAATGATTAATATTGGCTTGGTAAGTCTTACATAAAAGTGAGGCATTAATTTTATCTTTATTATCATAAGGCTGTCTAGTGTTGTGAATGGCTGTAAGAGGTCTGAAAAGATTAAATAATTTTGAGATAAGGTTAACCTTTCTGATCTGAAAATAAAATCAAGATTATTTAATTATTTCCTCTTCTTCTAGCAGATATGTGAACTGCAGCTGAGATTTAGTTAGTTTACATTTTGCTGAGTTGCAGTGGCCCAAAGGGGGCTGCTTTGCTGCTTGAATAGTTAAAGCATAGCTTGCATCAATCTTATTCTCCTTCTGCCATTCCAGGGCACCTCTGCATGCTGTCCAATTTACAGATTTCAAGGTGGAGCAGGGCAAAAATATACCAAGAAACACCTTTCTTTGAGAATATTCCTGAAAGGCCGCTTTAGGTTCACTGTTTACCTGGGCAGCCTAAGAACACCAAATGAACACAGCCTCTCTTAGATAAAGTCACATTTCTTCAGGGGAGTGTTTTACAAGCATAGTCACACCCACATTCTGTTACTGCTAACGGCAGGATGGTTAATCCAGTAGAAGGGTGACCTCATATTTCAAATATAATTAACATGCAAACACACAGTGGGGATCTTCAAAATGGAGGGTAAGCCTCCAATTCTCTTTGACTTTCAGTAGGACTGAGAAACCTTTCTACTCCTTGTGGCTCAGAACATCTCCCATAACCAATAAAATGCCAAGCTAGAAACATTGCACTGCAGTGAGGCTGACTTATGCTGAAGATAAGACAATGTCTCAGAGTTTATTGAAGCTATTGTTTTGGGTAGTTTTATAGCTTAACCTTCAGTAAGTGTTATGAACACCATATCCTTTAAGATTACAGGAAGAAGAAATTTATCTAAAAGATAAAATGTCTGATAAGTAATGAAAAGAAAATGCTGGTTTTGTATCAGGTTTAAGATTTAATGCATACAAATGTGAAGCAGACTGCCTTGATATGCTTATTGTAGTGTCCGCATCAGGACACATTTGCAGAGGAGAAGGTGCAAAGGCAGAGGAAGTTTCCCCATGAGCATTGCCCTGTGAGGTACCTACCCCAGGCACATCGTGGGGGACCAGCTGTGCAATTCCCCCTGCTTCTAAGCACGCTGAAGCTGCATCCAGTCTTAGTATCCTTTCTCACATCCTTAATCGTGGTATTTCAATTTATTGTACACTAATTAGATAGACCTGTTGGTTGAAGGAGAAGAATCAACACCCAGTAATTACTTCATTGTAAAATGTAATGAGTTTTGGAACCTGACTTACTGTAAAAATTGCAGCATAATAAATAGAGCGCAGTTTTCCCAACTATAAAGTAGTAGTGAATTCTGTTAGTGTATTTCTTCATGAAACATGTTTATGTGATAGTCTTCCAATTTTATGGCTGAAGTTTATCACCATAAGGTGCATTTCATGACAGCCAAATAACTACATTCAGTTAGACTTGTCACCATGTGCCTTCAGTATCAAGACACATGCTGATTGTATCAAATACTGTTGACTGTCTTAGTGCTGCAAATAGAAAAGATGATTACACTGTTCTCTTTAGATGTGATGTAATATTATTCACCTCACTAAAAACTGAAGGTCAAGGTTGTCTAAGAACATGAGAAAGATCATCTATTGAAAGCTTCATAATGAGATGATAATACATGAAGAGACACAGCAGTAGTTTTACATTAATATTTCTGTGATTTCTTATGCCATAGGCAGTGCGTATTCTACAAACTAAGCAAGTGACCCACTGGTATATTTATATAGAAACCAGAACAATTCCAAGAATTCCAGTGCTACCGTATTTTGCAGTCATTTATTTGTCTCGCAAAGGTCAACAAAAACAGTTTACACTCTTGAGTGAAATTACAGCAAAGGATTAGTACATTGCCTATACATTTATGCCACAATACCACTGTCATCTCCCCGAACCTGTGAGAACGTGTGTGTAAAAGAAGGGATAGTCATGGAATCTGCTGAAGTAGTTTTACAAAGCTTGCTTACAATCGTAACCAAGACTTGTAAAACCATTGGCAACATGATTTGTATTGCATGTGGGACAGCAGAAATGCTTGAACCGATTCCAGAAGTAAATACTGAATAATTTGCATATCATGGTACACTATTTGTGTAATTTGAATGGAGGTATAAGACCCACAGTAGTTTTAACTTTCTTGTTACAATTTTGAATTCTACTGTGGTGCAGGGTGTGTATCTGCTGGTCACACGGGCTGGAGACAGGCGTGAGAATGTGGGCAATGATGTACGTCTACGTGGATCCTAGCAGGGGATTCTAGGTGTGACAAAGACTGAAAATACAGGATGCCATAAAATTATTCGTGTAACAAACTTAAAACGCAGGGAAGACTGATTTCTGGCATTTGCACCATAAGCAAACGATGCATCGCTGAATGAGGGGCAAGTGGAACGCAGTGAGTGCAGGATGGTGGTGAGATGCTGCTGGTTACTGGGGGCCAATGTGGGGATGGTTCTGGCTGCCTGATTGTCATGGAAACCAGGAGAGGAGCTCCCCCTCTTTGCCCACCGCTGCAGAGACTTGGGTGCCTGCTGCCTTGTCACCCGTGGCCCTATGACAGCAAGACCCCCTGCCCCACCTATCTTAAAAGAACGCAGATCAGTGAAAGAGAAACCCATCCGTGATGCTTTTTTAGCTGCTCCCACTAGCACGTGATAATAGGAAAATTCAGGAGATAAACCCAGCTTTTAATACTGACATAATAATCATAAAGAAGTAGAGTGTAATCTGCTTGTAAAAGTCAGTTTAGTCTAATTTAGGACTGCATATAGAAGTATCTCGATGGCAGACATCAAATGGCTTTGTGCCAGCAAAGGACAGAAATAAGGTTGTTTAAATGCCTTATTCAGGCGTTTTCATCCCTAAGATGCGTGGCTTGTAATTCTTAATCTTAATTTCTCTCATTTAGGACACTCAATACAAGGATAACATGTAACCTACCTAAATCATCTTAATCTGAAATACCAATATATGTTCTTAACTTCAACTACATCTTAGTGTATTTTAGTTTGGGAAAACATGTAGAGCCTGGAATAATGATAAATGTTGAAATGATCTTATATTGAAAAATATTCTCTTCGGGGATTAATTTTAATGAGGTTTTCATATTTATTTTATTGCTTTAATTTTAATTTTTGCATTTTGGTTAATGAGAGTTATCCCCTTGAGTACACATTTACAAATAGAAACAAATCAGCTTACTAAATAATTTTGATAAAATGTCACCCATGACACTGCTGAAGTTTTGGTGGATGTTTAAAAATATAAAATAATATACCAGCGTGATCACCCCAGGTTTTCCTTTCAATAAGCAAAGGGAGGTGTAAGGAGACATTACAGAAGTTTTCTTAAAAAGAAAAAGAGAGAGAGCACAAGTGAGACAGAGAAAAGTGAAATTGAAGTCATTGAGAGAAGTGAAGTAAGAAGCAGAGGGGCTGCCAAGTGAGTAATGAGCTAGAGCCACAAAGGCATGGATGGGTGGCTCTCAGCTAGCAGCTATTGATGCTGCTCAGAGCACCTCTTGTCCCATCCCCATGCCAGGGGATCTCCGCTGGGTGCCTGGTGTTCCTCCCCTTAAATTCTTAACAAGAAGGCATTCAGAGAGAGATCCCTTCTTCAGATCAGCCGTCACCGAGATCTGCACCGTGGCATCAGTTTTCCTGGCACAGTGGTTTTAGAAATGTGAGCTCATACAACTGCAGCTGAAGTCAGTGAGTGCTGCAGGTGCTCAGCTGTCTCGTCCCCGATCCGTTTCCTTCTCCATGCACCTGCCCCTCTGAGGTGCTCTCAGAGTTCACTCAGAGGGAAAGGAAAAGAGAACTGGGGAGCTCCAAATGCATTGTGGCTTCCATATCTCCTGCCTTGCTGCATCTCTGTGCCTGGGATGGGTTTTGCCCTGTGTCCAGTGAGGGGGTTGTGCTGTACCTGTCTGTATTTGGGCACTGGGACATGGTCAGGTACTTAATTCTGTCCTCAGTATCCCTTCAGAGAGATGCCAGCTGGATTACTCATGTGGATAGAGTGGCAGTATCTGTTCTTTAAATAGCTACATGGGGGAGTTTGATTTTATCATACATGTAAAACATTATATTTAGACATTATAAAACATCTCTTTTTCTAATAGCAAAAGTGTTCCATGCAGGCTATCTTTCTTCCTACAAAACATGGCAGAGTTCAGTTTTACGTAAAAATATCTGGTGATCAGAATTGGCTTTTTTGGTCTTTTTTTAACTGAAAGTAGAAGACGACTGCAGGAAAATTAAAAAAAATATTACTAACCTTTAATGCTAATAACCCTATGGATAATAATCAGTATTTTGTCCTGATTGTCTTTTCCTATCATTCAATTTTCAAAGAGCCTAGGTCAGACTATGCAGTCCTCATTACTCAACATGCATAACATTGTCTTTTAAATTCCCTGTAACTATTCAGATAGCAGCTCGAAAAGACAAATTACCTATCACTCCAAAGTCTTAAAACAAAACAAAAGGCACCATATTGCCACTTTAGGGACACATTTGTTGCCTGCTGTTGCTATTATATATGTCATTTCAGTCCTGCAGTTAGCTATAAACTACATCTTTTCTTTTTCCAGAGAGAAATAAGAGATGCCTGAAGGGAAGCAAGAATGGAAAGCATCCTTAAAATGACTGATTTACAATTGGTAAGGAGATACAATATGAAAATTATAGCTTTCTTAGCATGTCACATCCCAAGCTTGCGCAATGCTCTTGCTTTAAGAGCTGTCCCATAGGCCAGCCTGATGGCTCAGAGGACAGCACGGCATACGAGCAACCTTGTCACAGGCAGAGGCTCCAGCTCATGGTCCCAGGACAGGCAAGAAGCTCCTCTCAGGGGCTGAGCTCATGGGACACCTCTGCTGCAGAGACTGCTCCATACAACCCCCTCCACAACAAACAGTATGCTGCAACCTACCCTTCTGCAGTACGTCTGAGAATGAAAACTGTAATGGAGGCCCCAAAAACATGAATTGAGAGAAAGAAAAAGGCCCCTGTGATTCAAACCAGACAGAGGCTGTTTCAGAAAGTAGGAAACCTCTTAGCATAAAATCCTACCCGAATGCTAGTGAATAAATGAAAGCCAATGGGTATTTTATGTGACTGTAAAAAGCAAACACACAGAATGTTTTTTTTAGGCTCCTAGGATTTAGGAGTGTAATGTGAGTTAATCTGCTTTAGCTTCTGCGCAGCTTCGTCTCTAACCTAGAGATGTTAAATAGGATGTGCTGCTGCAGCCTCTGAATTGTAATGTTGTATTTTAGAGTGTCCACCTTCACTTGATCTGCAAGGTGTAAGAAGAATATGGGCATTTTGGGGTATAGGAGATACATGGCTATTCTTTGCCTTTTTACAGTCGAAGCTGGTAATGGCTAGGAGCACTGCTGATTCATTTACATTTTAAGCAAGTGGATGTCCATCATGGTGTTTTGTGGGGTGTTTGGCCCAGTTACGTGGCAGGAATGATGCCTGGCTCAAACACCTTCAGCGATGTGGAAATAGATGCCTTGAGTCTGTACCTGAGGCTGATTCAGTCTATTTCATAAACTAGTATTTCACAAAACTCCTGCTTTTTCCTACCAGCATACACAATTCGGGATTGTGTTGTTCCATCACATCTCATATCTACCAAAGTGCTCGTCATCCATGACTTTAATAAACTCCTCTTTGATACCTTTTGTGGTTTTGCTGTCTGTATTTTACTGTAGCATGGGATTCCATATTTTACTTACATCCTTTAAGAAAAAGTCCTTCATTTTATTTTCTGTTTGTTAACTGATAATTTCATGGCATGCCTGCTAGTTCTCATCTTGTCAGAAACGGAAATGATTCATCTGCAATTTTTCTTGTCCAATCACTCAGGAGTGCAAAACCTTTTCTATAATTTTCACAGTCAGCTTTAGGTTTAACTACATTATTTAATGTAGTATCACTTGCAGATTTATAGATTTTCCAAATAATTTATGAACAGTACAGATACTTAGGACTCCCACATGTAGACTTTTTCCACTGGGCATCTGCAATTTATTCCTGGTCTTTGTTAGACATTAATATTTAAGTAGACATTAATCCATGAGAGGACCTTCCCTCTTATCAATGAATAAACTGTAATGCCCAAAATATATATAGATTCACTTTATAGAAATGACAGTTTTTTTAAATAGGGAATTCCTGAAATATGGAGCTAGTTGCACCAGTGTCTCCAAGAAGCAAATTTGGCTTGTTATAGATATAAGTGAGCGACTCTACAGAGCATTACTAATAAGTGACACAGTGATTATCACTCTGGTGTTCACATTTCCCCATCACATGCTGGGATTGTTGTTTAAAAGTCTTTCTTGTGGACTTGTTTTGAAAAATGACCCTTGATGCAGTAACCCAAGAACATAAAACAGAGTGACATTTCAGTTCATGTGTCTCCAGATTTAATTTGTATTTAGTAAGTTAGTTTTTGTTACGTTTATTAAATTCAGTTGACTTTTAAAAGAGCACCCACTGAGTTTTATGAATATGCAAATTATATGTCTGTTTGGTATAGAATGAAACCCTCAATTACAATGACAATAAAGATGTAGTTACAGTTTTAATAATCAATTAATATGTAAGTATCCTGATTAACACTTGAAATGAAGTGACTAATTAAATATTTCTTTATGTCAGGAGTACAGGAACTGCTTGTCTTAAGGAGATTGAGCCTCAAACCCAAAGAAAGAGTACCTGGATGCACATCTATATGTGGAAAAAAAGGTAAAGGAATTTGATCCAATATATACACTTGTTGCCATAATAAAAGATTGCAGGTCTGAGTTAAGATTCCTACCTGTATCAATGATCATCTAGTCTGCACCAGGTAGTCAACTATAAATTGCGATTCAGTGTTACTTCTTAAACTGTTCAGGAGCAGTTACATTGCTTGAGACAAATCTCTTCAATTCCCCCATGGGCAAAGTGGAAATAACAGACGGGTACTACCTATAGATACTATAAAAATATGCTTGAAGGCATGTAAATGGAAGATACAAACACGAAATACCATTAGTCTGAGATGTAACTGTGATTTAACAAATAGCTTGAGGGACAGGAAATCAAAATATCTGAACTGTTTTTTTGGCCTTAGTGCTAATGGCTGTGTGATCTTGGGCAGTGTCAGGTAGAAATTGCATGTGAGACCTTCCTAATAGGGTGTTAAACAGCACTGCTTAACGTTCTATACTCTTCTCATCCTGTATCTAAGCCTATAGCACGTTTTAGTGAAGTGCTTAAAATGGTTCAGTGTTTTCAGAAGTATATGCACCATTTGACATTTTGAGCTGGTTTATTTTCAGTATATTGTCAAAATTGAACCCCCAATGTTTTCCCATGTTTGTGTGCTGCTCAGAGCATCAATGTTTGCCTTGCTGTTTTCCCCCTAGGAAGATTGCCTTGTCTACTAATTTGAATGTTTTAGCCTTTTAATCTACATGGATTTTAATGAAAACCCTTTTGACTGTTAGTTCACAGATTTTCCTTGCATTAAAAAGAGCCTGAGGTTTTTTCCATTGAAGTCATTGTCCTAATGTGGTGAGAAAATACCAATGTCTAGAAGTGGTGACTTAAAAGGAATGAATTACTATTTGAATAAAAATAATACAAGATACTAATTCTGACTTTATAAAAAATTTTGAAACAGTAGCGTAAAAAAGCAGCAAATCTAAGAGGTCACATCAAATCTTAGAGTGTAGACAAAAATCAGGAATCGAGGATATAGAGTGAGATTTCAGAGTCCTGGAGAGCGCAGTAGTTTAGAGGGCAAAACCCAGCCCCTGGAGTTGGGTGAGTTTTAGAAGAGCAGCAGTTTGGAAGTGAGGAGATAGAGTTACTAATTTTGGAGGGCAACAGCAGGAAAAAGCGAACAAGCATTTCTTGTAGCTTCCTCTCATTTTCAAGAATTTGCAGCTGGCAAAGAGGGTTTGCCTTGCCTGTATTCTGGAGCCTTTAGTTTAACAGATCCTTCCCGACCTTACGCATCTTGGCACGTCATCTAAATGATACTATACAAACAGCTCCCCAAAAATCTTTCTTGCTCCCCACCAGTACTTTGTTATCTTTGCTCCCAATGTAATAATGTATGAAACATTTATATTTAGAAAAGATTAGGTTAGAAACTATGACAAGTGGACAATGTCTTCTTGCCAGAAAGTAACAGACTTAGTCATTTAAGCATTTGGATGACTGCAAGAAAAACCTCACAGATCTCAAGGTATCCCCAAAGGACTTACATATGGCTCCTCTTTTCACCCTGATAGCACTTTGCAAGAATCATATTTTCCAAAGCCTCCTGACCTGCCCATCATTCTCTCTCTTACTGAAAGCTCTTACCAATATGCAGGACATATACAAGCAAACAGGGACATCGTTAGTTCCTCTAGCTTTGCTTCAAATTTCACAGATGCTGATGTCCTAGAACATCTGCCCCACTGCTAACTCAAAGCTCTCCAGACACATGCAATTCACCCTACTTTACAATAAAAGGTTCGGTCCCATAGTTTAAGGATATCCTAAACATTGTAAAAAATGGGTGCCAAAGTGGAAAAGTTTTTACAAATTTCAGCAATCACCACCAGCCTGCAGGGATAACTGAATCTGATCTATGGGCGCTAGGCAGCGACAGAAAGATCCATTCTAGAGAATCCCTCACTTCTTCCTTTTGTGTGACTGAGAGAAATAAAACCAATAGTGCCCAGGTTTCTGACATTATTAATATTTTCATGTTTCTGTCTCCTTTTGTCACTCTGCTATGAAGTACTTCAAAATGCTCTAGAGGAGGGGAAAACTAGAGATTTCTGTCTTATAGATTGGACAGAAAGAGAACAAAACGGGGAGAGCCAAAATCCTAATATTTAAGAATTCAAAGTTTCAGTTTTAACTAAATCACCTTCTTTATTTAAGAAGGCAAAATATTCCTGTGGAAGTTTTTGGTGTTGAAAGCAAACACATCATTTCAATTTGTGGGAAAGAGGCAGCAGACATAAAATTTTAAGTGGAGCCATGGAAATTCTAAATAACCATGGGTTAGAGGAAATGATAGCTCTGTAATATACACTTACTGTGCAACAAACAGTGTTTTTTATTGTGATTGTATTTAAGATTGAGGCTAAACTCTGCTTTTCTTGAAGTCACTGTGTGTCATTATATAATGAATATATCCTCCAGTTTCTAAACCCTGGAACGTAGAGTGGGCGAAATGAATTATGTATCCACTCTGTTCTAGAGCAGCCTGCCCATCTTTGTTGTTTCAACAGCATCAAATACGTATAGCAGGTGCCATCTTCTGGCAACGTCATTTTTGGAAATTAGCACTAATCTTACACAGTTTACATGCAATAAACTATGAGGAACTGATTTTTTAATATTTTTGAATGATGCTTAATGGGAAAGAAAAATGTTATGCCCTTGGACTTTAATAGAAAGCATTAACAATTCAGAGACATTAGCGAAATGTTCTGCTTTTCATTTGACAGTTCCTAATAGTCTTGTAGTAAAGAACTGTATGTTGAAAGTTTAAACACATCAATACATACTTAAAATAGTTTAGAATTCTTGAAATGACAATGTTTCCAGGTAGGCGTTACTTTTTCTCTTGGACTAACCAATACAGTTGGAAAAAGAGAACAAGCTTTGGGACTCAAAAGGGGGGTTGTAAACTTATCTTCAAATTCTTCTGTAATTATACACAGAAGAAGCAGGAGTCATAAAGTGTAATGATTTTCAAGAGAGACATGTCCTGACTAGCACAGAATTCTGCTACAGAAACATGGAAAAATAACAGAATGAAAGTGAATACATTGTAAACCAGTTTTACTTGATTTAGATGTATTTAGAATATTTAATTGCATTTCGTGAACAATTACTGAATTTCAGTAGCGTCCCTAAGTGGTAAACAAGTATGGCTAGGCCACACAACAAGTTCATGGAAATGAGGTCTGCAACTTCTGACATGCAGCGAGCCGTTTTATTAGACCAACAGATTGCCTGGTGCTCAGCGGAGCACTTTCAGATCTGTGGTACCGCTGCTTTCACAGAGATGAAGCAAAGACAATAGTGACAATTCTTCCGGCTAACTGTAATCTGTATTCATTTTGTATTTCCATGTCCTTTTGGATTTAGTTAAAGTCAGGTTAAAGTAAGGACAAAGAGCAGACATCTCTCGGCTCTGTATCTCTCTGTATAATCCTGTGTTGTGTGATTTCTAGTACAGCCAAATTTCACACAAGACACCAAACCAAAAAGAGTAAGGAGGTCAGAAACAAGCTGCAAAATGATCTGAAGATGTCAGGGCTGCTGGGACTTCAGGAAAAAAAGGAAGTAGCGGTAAAACGCTAACACTGTGCACCAGATCAACATTACTACAGTGCAGACGAGGTGAAAGCTAAGAGCTGCGTGCATTTTAGGACAATGAGTTTAATTTTGCTGCAGCTTATCTAGTGTATTTAATGCAACCCATTGCTATAGTTTCTTCTGTTGAGGGATAAGAGAGCAGGTGATCTAAAAAAGCTGATGCTAAAAGAGGATCCTACGTCATTTGCAGCCCGTGGAACCATGGCCTAGAAAAAGAGCTTTTTGCTGTGGTGAACTATGGAAGTTGCAGTCAAGTATTGAAGCAGTAGTTGTTAAAGGGTTACCTTTAGCTGGACCTGGGAGTAGGGTGCATTTCTGGATAGGAAAGCTGTCAGCTCTGACAACTGGGCACTCCTACCCCTACATACGCTCCCTTACAGGACAGCACAAAGCCCTGGTGATCTGTACTGGGACCAGGGTGAGTCTCTCCCTTGGAGAAGTAAGCGCAGCTGGCCCAAATCATGGTGTGCAAATTTGGGGGGGCTTTGTAGAGACCCAGCCATTGGGAGTATCCCCAGGAGATGGGAAAGGTTTTAGCAACTGTACCTTGATTACACCTTCGTGGCTGCAGCCTTGTTAGTCGATGGCTGTCAGCCTCATGTAAGTGGCCATCCATAAAACAAACACCTTAGGAGGCTGTGCTCACAAGAATTTTGTTCTTAAAAAAGCTTGACACAGAAGAGTCTGTGAAACGCTGTGGTAGACCACTGTCTTTATGTAGAGTAAATATATCTGTGAGGGGATCAACATGATACACATACTTCTAGATCCACGTAATGCTATGCGTTCACATTTACTGCAAGCAGAAACCTGTGCCTCAGCTGCTGCAGCTGGGATTGTTTATATTGCAATTTAGTAATAAAGCCAACAAAGCGCCGTTTACCAAAATTACACTTTTTGCAATGGTTTTAGAAATTCTCAAATGTTTAGAGCTGCTTTCTGTAGGGCTTTCTTTTGCTTGATTTTTATGTAATTCTGCTCAGACCTTTTTTGGCAATGTTTTGCTGATGCAGCTGTATAGGGAACACAGACCCAGCCCGGGGCTGGTTTTGCCATTTTCGCGTCTCTGGGAGCTGAGAGCCCGTCCCTCTGCGGCATCCCAGCTTGGCTGAGCGCTTCCCGCCTCTCACCGAGCTTGTGATCTTGGTAGGGCAGAGACTGTTTCCATAGCCTTAATTGCTCAGTTTGCAAGGCTCCTTGTTACAAGTGTTTTTGCGCTTACTGAGGCATGTGAATCAAACTTGTCTGTGTTTGCTTCAGCCCCATAAACAGTGCTTGTTACAATGCGAGCTGTTTGCCTGATTATTCAGAAGTCTAATCATTGTGGGCTTCATTCTAGCAGCGCTGGCACTTAGCTTGTTTTGCAAAACCCTCTCACGACTTCCATTATCAGGTCTGTGTCTGGGAGTTTTAGTACTATGAAATTCTTTCACGTCATATTTTTTTTTTAGAAAAGGAGCGTTAAAAAAAAAGCCGACACCACAGAAACAGCTTTGTTGCACAGTGCAATATTGTTTTCCAAGACATGCCCAGAACTACCCTGGGCACTAGTTGTTTTGCTCTATGGGAACAAGGGCTGTTTCCCATTGGTAATTCTCATCTGCCCAGTTCTAAGCCTTGTTATAATCTCTTTTTCCCTATTTAAGTAATTATTGCCTGGCTTCTAATTCCAAAAGTAGAATAAATTAATAAAACCTGGAAATTGCTATCACTGATATAGGGAAAACATAAACTGGCCATGTTTTTCTCCTGGAGGTTTTAGCTTTAAAAACTGGAGCGTAACTGCTGTCATTGTCTAAAACTTCTGTAGCTGCCGGTAATTTACATTAATTAAGCATGCAAATAGATGACATAAACAACAAATTGGCCTCAGCATTAACAGTTTTCCTCCCACATTCCCTGACAAGCAGAAGTGGTATAATGGTATGGAAGCGATCTAATTCATTCTAATCCTGATCTTCCTCTGGGAGCACAAGGAATCCAGCTGGGCTGCTGGTGGTGTTAGTAATTTTGTCACATGGAAGATTTTGTATTTAATGTACTTTCAGATAAAGATTACTTGATTTCTTCTTTCTTTAACAACATTTACAGCAAAACAAAATGTGATGAGAATTAGGGTATTGCTGGTCAACGACATTACCTGCAACATGCAGAGTTCCTTTTTTGTAAGTGGAAACAGAACTTAGAGTTTATAGGAGGCATGAAGCTAGTGCAAACTATTTCTAGGTAGTGTGCAAAAATCCTGGTTGCATTTTTTAGTGCCCTGAAAGGACCACGTTGATGAAACTCTGGAAATTAGTACTTAAGGTTATTGATCTATTTTCTCTCTGGCCATGGTAGAGAATGTGTGAGTCAGAAAAATTTATAATAACAATACTCATTGATTTCTAGCCACACTCTTGTTTTAAAGCTGAACAAAATGGATAAAGAATGTATTCATATTTAAATATCTATGTATAGTCACCACAGTTTCCCTGAGAGCTCTGTAAATCCTGTAGATCACACCTACCTTTACGTTTCATCCATTTTTCCAGAGCCCCTGTCTTACTTCCCCACAGCTGCCTCATATTGTCCCACAGGCCATTTGTTTTGATCTCACACGTTGCTCAACTTTCAGTCATGTCATGCGTGCTGTTTGCTAATTGCATGGTGGCTACGTTAATCTGGGCCTCTCGTTTGTTTATGTGGGGGGGACTACTTCTGAACTGCTCATGGGCCTCTGCAATATCACTTGCAATATAACTCTGGGTAAATAATTGAGCTGTGTTTCATCAGTGGCTTAACCTTTTTGACTAATGCATTTTCTCTGCCGATCTATTTCTACAACTCTACAATGCCGACTGTTGCTCTTGTCTTCATCCCTGTGCACGTTCGCCGTGTATAAGTCAGTGGTTGTAGCCCAGAACCATGAATTGATGCTCTCCTTGCTTCCTCATCTGCAGATCACTGCAAGTCTTACATACTTGGATTCAGGTTTGCTTATTTTGATTGGCAGCAGCATTCATGTGGTTTTGTATTGTCTCTTCTAAATGGAACTGAGACACAAGTGCAAATTCTACCTTATTGTGGGGTCAGAATGTTCCCTCGTGGTTTGCCTGTTCGTTTGTTTACCAGAGCACTGGCAGAAGCTAATGGAAAGCAAACCCAGATAAAGCATATTCAGTAGTTACCAAAAATTGTCTCATGTATTATCTTGGCTCCACTCACAGCCTTTTAACTTCAAATATAAGAAGGAAAAGTCTCATATTTCATATAGTGTGAAAATGAAAACAAACACAGCTGTATTCCACAGTCTTTATTTGTCCAAATTATTTACTGTTGCAAAATCTCCTAAACCTTTTATTATTTAATTATTTAATTTGGAGGCTGATCTTTTTTTTCACATAGCTTTCTGCTCAGAGAGAAAAAAAAAAAAAAAAAAAAAAAAAAATTTGATCCCATATGCTATAAGCCCAAAGTAAGAACTTCTCCCATAATAATTCAAGATTTTTCTTCAAAGTTTTGTGTTTCAAGATGCGAAGACGAATGCGAGTAGGTTATTTTAATACTGCTTTGGGTTTGTATATTTTTTTATGACTTATGGATGAGCTCTACAGACTCCAGCAATTCTGACGCAGACTAGAGTTTCTAAAGATCAGTCCTAGGGAACCTCTGTGTGACCATCGCACAAAAAGATGTGTTCTCAAGTAATCAGCTCTGTTATAATTTCCTGTCAAAACTGCAGACGCTGTGAATTTGCTATGACTGCACTGCGGCAAAAACTACTGGAAGAGTCAGGCAACAGCCTGGATTTCAAGGAATTAAGCAGAGAGTCATACTTGCATTTTCTTGCTCTGATCTAGGCCTGTTTGAAGTGATGATATCTGGAGAGTAAGGCCTTGACTTCTACTTATACTGAGGAAAAATCAGTGTCTGTTAAGTGCAGACTCAAGTGGTAGGACAGGCATGAGTTTCTTCAGAGAGGGAAGAGGCGATGAGTGCCTGCCACTTGGGACAGGAAATTCCTAAGGCTTGCAGGCTACTCTGTTTGTTGTCTAGCAGCGTATAAGGGCAGCTAAGCTCTATGAGGAATGGAAAGAACATGGCCATGGACTGACTTTTCCTTTGGTTAGATTAGAAAAATAGCTATGCATAAACCTGTGTGTATGGAGATGTTATTTCTGTTTAACCTCAGGCTCCCACTGCTTGGATCTTAGTTAATTGTATGTATCATGGTCTATTTGGAACATCTCTAGGCAGCGTCCATGGGGAGCGCTGCTGGAACTTACTTTAATATTTGTGCGGAAGGTACTGAAATACAAGTTCTGATCTGAAGCCATCTGGTCCAAATTCTGCTTCTTCCAAATGCTGTGTGGTGATGACCACAAAGCCTTTGAATCATCTGGTGCTTTAACAGGGAGTCTGACTCTGTGCCCAGTGAACCACAATGACCTCCTTAGTAAAATATGCAGTTGAAAACTTAACGTTGAACTGCACCATGTATAATGGCCTTGCAGGCTTTATACCATACTGAGCCATTTTTATAAAAATAATAGTCTGTGTTTAAAAAAAAAATGGCATGCATGTACATTGACAGTTGTCTGCACAAGAAATATTACATCTTTGTATTTTAAAAAAAGAAAATATTCTTTTTTTCTTTGTTCTTTAAAGAGATCCTGTGCTTTAATCCGTTTTGGCCTTGTGGAATCTCTGAGATTGCAGGGGAGTATCTAAAGTCTTTGGTGAGATGTAGAGAAATCTTCATGCTGAGGTAACTTTCTTGCTTAATAGCATGGTGGGAGAGAATCCATCATGTATTAAATCCATCTTTGTCTCTGTGGAGACATTAATTGTAAAGTAACATTTTAATCATGGCTGCAGCCCGCAGGGGAAAAAGAAGATACCCAGAGCTGAATAATGCATGTCCAACTGCCAAAGGGGATGCTCTATTAACTCTGATTTACATATGACTGCTTGTTTAAATTTGTAATATCACCATTCAGGTGGCATTTTGGAAAGGTGAAGACCTGGTTTAGGGCCTACCATAATTCAAGGAGTAAATGAAAAGAGTTTAAAAAACATTATCTGAAGGCACATATTGTCAAAATAAGGCTGACCCCAACCGTGATCACTTTTCTAATAAATCATCTTCCAGGGTCCTTTGCTTAGCTCTTTGGCTTAGGAATTGTTTGCCTGGGTGTTCTTTACTGTGTCTATTTTGATGGACCCTTGGCAATTTTAGAGTCAGAAATAATGAATATCATTGGAGAATTAGAATGTAACAAACCTCATTGTAGGCACTCATTTCTTTTACCCATTTTCTTACCATATTAAGTAGTCCTGCTCAGTTCAGTTTGGCCGGTTGTTTTGAGTTAATTGGTCTACAAAGAGCATTTCTAAATTTAGTTTTCAGTAGTATCTCCTGGCTTTTCAGGGCTGTGTGCATAGAGGGAGACATTTTGCCATTCTGGCAGTATTTGTGCATCACTAATGGTGTGTGCTGTAGTTCGGGAACGTCTGGTTAAAGACTTCTCACTCGCTGGACTGGCACTGCCTTCACTGACAGCTCTTCAGCTCTGAGCACCAAACTGCCCGCTCCTGCCTTTGTGAGTAATGGCCAGATCCAGTGCCACTTACCGCTGGGTACAGGCTGCTAACAGTGCCATAGACACACAAAATCTAATAGCTTATTCAGAATACTCACAAAGTAATCTCGATGAGAATTCTTTCAGGATTTGTTTTATGAGCTGGAAGCAGTGAACACTGTTATAAATGCTAGCATATAACACTCTGAGAGGAATAATTGCAGCACATAGTTACTTATGTTAATACTATCACATTATCTTGTGATAGCTGTGCAATTAAATGAGTCACCACTATGCCAAAATCTCATTTGTCTCCAAGCACCCCACAAATATGCTGCATTCACTGTCTGTGCTTTGGTTTGATAGCCTTTTAGTCATTGCTTTCTCTTTGTGTTTGGAGAACAACAGAGCTGTGGAGCCTTTGAAAAGGTGGAGCATAGCATTTGAAATTTAATAATAGAAGGATATTAATTTAATGAATGGTTTTCCCAAAATGTATTTAAGAAGATACTTTTCTGAATGATATTTATATAGCAAAGTCTGAACATTAGAAGAGGTTGTTGTGAGACAACAGTCTGCATTCTATTTATCCTCTACTCTGACTACAGCCTGTACTCTGTATTCCACTGAAACAAATCCCATTGGCACTGTTTATTCATTTTCAGCTATTCTCAGAAGTATATGCAGAACTTTTGTGCTGAGCAATACTAGAACATCCCAAAAGTGAGGGAATATTCCACCTGAGGAATGACCAGCTCTTGGTTTCTGGTAGAAACAAAAAAGGGAGCCTAGGATAGCAAACACAGAGAGGAAAAGCTCATCGATGTTGGGGGAAGCAGGTTTTAGATAACAAACATGATTTGTCCTTTTTCTGTTACAATAAATGTAGCAGACCTTTGCTGGAGAAATTGTATTACGAACGTGGTAGAAAACTGATAGAAAACAATTGCTTTTCCTTGCACAGTCTCTCTTCCATTTCTCTTCCTTATTAGAATCTGCAGTTTGATTTTTGTTTGCTTAAAGATACTCTCTGGCCTGGAAACACGGCTAGGTCTAAATGTGGGCAGCAATTACACAACTTCCACCTAAATCATTATAGAACTAGAGCCTAGCCTTAGTGCAAGTGAGAACCAAGTACAAGCACAACAGCTCCTCTCCTGGCTGCAGCAGCAGCTCGAATAACAACTGAGGAAAAACAAAGAACAGAATTAAGCAGTGCTTGAGAAAATGTTCTCTGTGGCCTCCGGACAGTGTTCTGTTACGGTCAGATGCTGTTAAGGTTTAATAAAACGGAGAAATCAGGAGTGGTACATTTATACTGCAGAATTTAATTGTGACCTTTTGTATTTAGGCAGTATTTTTTCCCAGCTCAGGAAATAAACATAGTAGAGAGACACTCCTCAATGTGACATCAAGTATCGTTCTTCCCCTGAAGAAATAAATGTGACTGTGGAATGTGGAAATAAAAGTGTTACTTCCACACTTCTAATGCCAGCTAGCACTTGTTACCAAACTTGTGAAAATAACACGATTTACTGTAATAGTTTGCACTTGACTAGTGAGGTATAAAATATCTTTATCTTATAGCCATATAAACTACGGTTAAATTAGGCAGAAGAGACACACGGAGCAGTTTCCACAAAAGGATTAGGAATACAAAAGCGATAGGAATACAAGAGGCCGAAGCAGAACATCCTGTTCAGCGTATGTGTTGAATGGAATGGCAGCAAAAGAATTAAACCAAAAAGAGGATGAGGCAGAAGTTGATTTAGGCTGAAGTTATACAAACCCTTTATTACCCTGCAGCTTTTTTACTGATAATAAAACAGGACCCCTAAATGTGAGAATGGCAAAATAATGTGTGATTAGTCTGACCACTTGCATTTGTACTGAAACAACAAAAGCTTTGATTTAAACAGTATCATTTTATTTGCATGCTCTCACCTACCTAATTGCTTACATTGAATACCAGAAATGTCAAGGTTGTTTTGCTTTATTTTCACATCTGGATTACTCAGAAATCTGAGGTGAGAGTATTCACTCTTCTTCTCTTTGAGAGAGATGGGGATATCGAACTTTCCCTTCCAGATATGGGAATTGGTGGTACAAACATAAAGTAACAAACTAAAGAGCTGAAAAAAGCCTGAGCTGAAAAACATCTCAACTGAATTACCCTTTTCCCATTTCCCTGATGTGATAAACCTTACATTCTTACAAGAGCTGTCTTTTAAATGGAAAATCAAATGGAAAACCTCAGTGCTTTGAGGTTTTTTTTATACATCATGAAATATTGAACAAAAAAGAGGTCATAAGCCATTTTGTTGACTTTATAGGTCTCCTGAGACTTCTTCAAGCTCTCTTCTTGATTGCTGCTGTACATCTGGAGTGAGAGTCAGCCAGAGACAAGATGGCAGGTGTAAGTTGCTCTTGGAGATGTAATACATTTCCCTCCACAGCATGCAAGACAAACACTTCCTTTCCTGTTTCCACTAGAGGGATAAAAAAACTTTATGAGCCGTGCTCTTGCCCCCCAAAACCAATCGCATTTTTCCCAGAAGTTTCAACATGACCAGGATTTCCTTCTATGAATTGAAATATGCAAATGTTTTTGTTGGATGGAAAAAAATTATTTTTAGGAACTACTAGGGAAAAAAAAAGGTTTCACATGTTCTCCTAAACTAATTTAATTATTTAACGTAGTAAACGCTTGTGTCTAAAGACTAAGCCACAGGAATCAAGGCTTTTGAAAATAAACATAGGTAAAGTAAGATGTAATCATGTACACGAACATTAAAAACATCTATGTCTATAGCAAAAGCAACCAGATTACTCAGAAAACGTAGTCACGGTAAGCTTGTGAGGGACAGAACTGAAAGTTAGAATCCTTCGTCGCATGAGTGCTGCTATAATGCTTTATTAGACTCAGCTTTTTCTAAAGAGTATCACCAGGTGGCACTGTAGGAGAGAAAAAGAAAATGTTTTAACAGGCGCATGGCAAGTAAGCTCAACATTCATTTTCATTACTTGGGCGCTTGTGCATTGCTGAAATAGTCTTTTTCTTCCCAGTATACAAGCGGCTTTCTTATATTAAACATTTCTCTTTCTGCATCATCAGTTATTAATTTTACTGTTCTTGAAAGTTATTGGGGAGAGAAAATAATATCTTGAAATGTGGATGTGACTCGCATTCAACAGAAGTGCAATGTAGGAGTGAATGAAATGGTTTCATTTTCCTTACCAAATCCATGAGACTTCACTATGCAATTCTGTGACAGTTAAATCTCTGTGGTCAGTTCTGATCTCTGCTGCTTTAATCAGTACGACTTTCAAAATGAACATTTCTAAATTGCATTATTGAGTCTCCTAACGTTTTCACAATTTTCCTCATATTCACAAAAAATTTTGCAGCTAAATATGCAAATTCTGAAAGCAAGCCCATACTGTAGGAGTGGGAGCCCGTCAGCCCTAGCTCTTCTGAACTACTTGGTACCATTCAGACCAGCTGGAGGGTGACTTAGTCTGTGCTATCATATCTGAGATCTGATTGATTCTCATTTCATTGACAAGTTGGTCAAATTCTCCAAGAAACAAAGCAGGATTCTGGGAGAAGCTAACAATGCACAGATGTTATTAGAAATCGTAATTAAAAAGAAATTCCTATGTTATGAGCATTTACCTAGGAACCAAAAGACAGTATCAAAGCATATGTATCTCCTGTATATTATTAGGCTATCATGTATTATTGAAATATGCAAATCATGGCTATTAAGGAGGAATTAAAATGAGCAGCCAGAGGAGTAAAAAGTTTGCAGGTGGCATGCTGATTGTTTAAAGATGCTATACCAGAGGCTAACAGCAAACATTTACTACTTATCAAAAAAGACTTTAAAAGGACCACACGCACAGAGAAAGCTGGCATGATTAAACAGAAATGTGAAAGCGGCTGTTAGAAAAAACAGTCAGTCTTCAAAAAGTGGAAAATATGTTGAAATGAGGAAAACAGAAAGGAACTTAAACTCTTCCACATTTAATATTAACTCTTTATAAAGTGGGCCAAAAATATTTTGAGGAATAACTTGCGATAAGCATAAGAATGAATAATAAAACTTTCTCTAAACACATCAGAAGCATGAATTGTGCCAGACAGTTTATAGGCATTCTATAATGTTTGGGATATAAAAGGAGCACTCAAAGAAGATAAGCCCAGAGCAGAAATGCTAAATGAATTTTTCACGTTAATGTTTTCCATGGACAAGCTTGGGCAGGTTTCCACAGCAGAACCTTTTTTATGGGGCCAAGTCAAAGAAATTATCTCGAATTGAAGTGTCAGAGAAGAAATTTCAGATTAGATAGAACCAAATGGTAACAAATCACCTAGATTAGATCAGGTTTTCAAAACACTTCTAAAGGAAGTCTGATATATGTGACAAATTATTAACTGCAATGTAACTCAACGTGTAGATTGGCCTTTGTTCCAAAGGAGTGGAATGTGGCAAATTTGACGTTCCTTTTGTTTTTAAATTCAGGGAGACCTCAGGAATTACAGACCAATAAGCCTGAACTCTGTACCGAGCAAGCTGATACCAGCTGTGATGAGAAATGGGCAGACTTATAGCTAACCATGACATAAAAAGGGAAAGTTTTATAAAGCTTTTGCAAAGGGAGGGTATAAGGTACAAATGATCAGAGTTCATTGAAAGAATCGGCATACGGATGAATGAGAATGATTTGGATGATACATTATAGATGGATTTCCAAAAACTTTCAGCAAGATCCTTCTTCAAAGCACGCTGAGGAAAGCAAGCATGAGATAAAGCATGTTTTCTCAGGTGCTCATAAGTAATTGAAAGAAAACCTTTGGAAATCGGGATAGGGAATTAAAGGGTAACATTCCATTTTCACAATGGTAGTGGTTTACTCAGAGGTGTTCTTCAATGTTTTATGCTCACTCCTGTGCCACTTTACATTATGGATGTTTTGGAAAAGAAGTAACTGATGATACAAACCAAGAGCCAATTGCGATGGGATGCAGAATATTCCCTCAATACAGAGCAATTTGGCGATAAATGATGGAAGAAATTAAATGTTAAATACAGAGTAATACCCATGGGGACAACAAAGCCTCATTATAATTATACAAGTGCAGCTCTAAATAAGTTATAAGAACTACAGAAGGAGGTGTCTGAGTTCTTGGAGAGATTATGTATGCAAATGTCAGATTAATACTCAGCAATGACAAACAAACAAAACCCCAAATTATTAGGAGAAGGAAATGGTGAATAAAACAGAAACCAGGATGCGATTATAACCATGATGCAATTTACAGATCCAGATTTATAAATTTGACCCACATTTTGAAAACTGTGTATTGTTCTGGTCATGCTTATAAAAAAAATACTGTAGAACTAGGAAAGATAGTAATAATGGCAATATGTGTGACCAAAGGTAAGGAATGGCTTCCACAAAAGATGAAACTTAATAGAACTGAGATATGTTAGCATCGATACGAAATAACTGTTTGGGATATAATATAAAAGAGGTTATAAAATCATTAGTGGCATGAAAAAAATGAATATGGATGGATTCTTCCCTTTCTCTCACAGTGTAAGACCTGGGTTGCCTGACATGCCATTTGCAGATGGTAGGTTCAAAATCAAGAGAAGGGAGTAGTTTTTTTATTTTTACTTGCCATGGAACAGTAGCCACTGTCTCAGCAGCAACTCCTGCTCTACGGAGATTTGAAAAGGCCCACAGAGAGAAGACGACATTAGATAAACAGCTAAACTGTACTTCAGTCAAGTATAAACAAAAAGTGGTTGTCTACTGTTTATGAAAGATAGACATTAGCTTCAGGGAGCTCTGTTGTGAGAGGGGGGGATGAAATCCATAGGCCTGAGAAAATGGTGTGTTGTGTTCAGATATCTGTCTGTCGGTTGCACTGTTCCGTTTTGCCACTCTTTTTTACAATAGTCAAATCTCAGCCAAAAGTTGCCAGTATCCTAGGAAAACATGAAGGAATTTTTCACTAAAATCTTAACCATTACTACTGGATGGGATGCATCCCAGCTAGGTTTTGTGATATTTAAGTAGGTGGATCTAGTCTAAGGTAGCTTCAATACCCACAGACAGAACAACATTCCTTCTATACACAACAGACAGAAATCGGTCCTGCCACAGGATTTCTCCCATCCTAAAGCACAAGCCAGATGTGTGACTTACCAGTTTCCAATGGTACCTGTCTCTTTGCACAGGAGTCCCACTAGAGACAGGCAGCATTCAAGTCTTTTCAGCACTGCAGTCCTCTTGTCTTTGCCACAGAGTTAACCTGAGTTAAAGTGATACCTCTGTGTATTTTTTATGCAGATGCTTTTGTTCAAGACAGCACAAGAGGAGTTAATGCAATGTAGATTACAATTTAACTCTGCAGCGGACACAACTTCTACAGCCTAAGCGTCAGTCTTTTCCCAATGTATATCTCTGCATAACATGTGCTCTTTAACAGAGTAAACGTCTTCTGTGGAAAAAAAAATGCTAGGCATTATGAGACGCAGCCTGCAAGACTAATTAAGATAAATGTGTGCACAATAAGTGCAGGAGATTGTGAAGCTCTGCGCAGTCCAGAAACCATTTTAGATGCATTAGTTCAGGACTATGTCCAAGCTAAGTCCTGAGAGTTACTTATATTTTTTATAGATTTTTAGCAATTGCAGGTAAAGGGTTAGAAAGTTACTGCTGAGACTTCTCACTAATTAAGAGCTTAGCTATGATAACAGAAATAAGAGTAGGATAGTATATGAAATCGCTTACCTCTGACACAGAGAGGTCATCTGGTTTTGTTAATGATATAGTAAAGCAATAAAACTTGTTACATGTGGATCTGTTAAATTGGAGTCCATGTAGAATCAGAAATAGAAGCACATTATCATAAAATTCCCTGAAAAGACATTTATAAGGTCATGATATGCTGACACAAAGCATTTTAATATAAGGTTAAGATCTTACAATAACACATTTGATAACTATAATGAGACTTTCAGTGGAAAAAATATTTAGCTGTAATATTTAACTTAAAAAAGTATAAACCCCAAATGTGTTGTGGCATATATTACCACTATAACTTAAAATTAATATATACATTAGATAGTTAAAAGAGAAAAAGGGGCATTTTTTGACTAATGGAATGGTAGTAGTTCTGGCTCCTTTCACTTGTTCCTGCAGAGTGAAAAACCTTGTGAATATGAAAGAGAAACAAATCATTAAGAGGTTTAGCCTCTTAACTTCAGCTTTACTTCTGCCGTGCAAGCATAATATATCCCATACTAGTTGATGACTTTCCTGGGATCTTCAGAAGGATGAATGTGAAAAAGAAAAATAAAGTCTGGCTTTCTGAGCAGCCTTTGTCCAGTAACCAACGTTCATATTAAAGGATGAACTGTGTTATTTCAAGCTGTAGCATATATACCTCACCAAATAAGGGACTAGCCAATTTATGTAAAAGAAGAACCTGCCTTGAGCAGAACTTATTAGCTTGGGCACAGTTCCACATTAGCGTGTCCAAACAGCTTTTGGATTGAATGTGTCTTCCATTTTGCATCTTAGAAAATGAGCTAAGCTATTCCAGAGCTGTCTCCACCTGACTACATAGACATGCTTTCCTAGTATAGCTTGGACCAAGACCCTTCCCCAGCTCGCTGACAGAAGTTGGCTGTCAACTGCACTTACTTCCCAGATGACGTGAAGCAGCCACAGCAAGTTGAGTTTGATGACTATATTTATGTGAAAGTCGTGAGATGACCATTAGATGAGCATTCAAGAACATGTAGTGCAGTTTCTGAATTTTGTAGGTTCCTTAAAAAGTGTTGTGGGAACGTAAACAGCTTTCTCTGCTTGCTTGCTTACTTAAAATAGAGATTGTCTGAAAAACAATTGCAGTTAAAACTGAAGAGAGAAAAAGGTAGAAATTCCTATCATTAGCCCTATGGATCCATCCATCTCCAGTGAAACAGACTGTGCTTGGATAAAGTTTAGGAACTCTGCTCTGAAAAACACATCTTTGTTTGTGGAGCACCTGTAGTTGAGAGGAGAAGGAGCACCCCATTTGACAGAGAGCTTGCAGGGACTCCGCTCTGGTGAGTGGCTGTGTTGCACTCAGTAATTGTTGTGGTTCTGGAAGGCTTTACAGGGAACATGCACCTTCCTAAATCCCCAGTTTTTGAGTGCATACGCTTCAGTCTGTTCTGCTCTTCCCCTGCCTTTATTCTCAAAACCCAAAGCATTTTGAGTTTGACAACTGGAATGTGTGTGACAGTTTCAGCATTACGGGGACATTTGTATAACTATGTGATTGCATGCTACAGAGGAACTTGATGCAAGCCCAAAGCAAAGAAGGCCACATAAACAAGGGAAACATTAGAAAGAAAAGTAAAGGTAGGGTTCACCATCCAAAAAAAAAAAAAATACGCCTCAAAGAAATTGGAAAAGAAAAGGGGGGAAGGAGGAGGAAGAAACAAGAAAACAAGAAACAGTTTAAATAAGATTGATTACAAAGTTGCTTCATTGTTCATGTTTGGCAATGTAAGAGGAAGAGGAAAATAGCTTTTCAGGATGCCACATGAACATTAATATTGATGGTCTCATGAAAGTAAATCTGGTTTCTTGAGGGAGAAGAGTGCAAACACTTCTTTGCCACTTAAAGCTGAAGTTCATGCGGCGGAGGGTCACAAAAGTCTTCAGTCTGTGTACCACGGGTATTCAATAGACCAAATATTTTTGGCAACGTACCTGCTTAGATGAGTGTGTCGGTGCTGCTTGCTGGGTTGCGTAAGGGGGATACTGCAGCTGAGGCAGTGAAGCGGCAAGTCTGAAATGTTCCAAAAGACCAACTGGGATTTCCCCTGATGCTATTGTCACAGCATAGCCACTATTTTTAATTTAACCAGTATAAAAGTTAGTCTGCTACTCAAAAAAAGGATTCAGGCAAAGCTAGTGGGATTTCAAACATGTTAGATTTTAAACACACTAATTCCCTGCCCAGTGGGGAGAAAGCTGGAGGACCAGGTCGCACAGCCATGTCTGCCTCTTGCAGTATTGTGATGCTTGGTGATGGGGGGAAGTACTTGACTGTGGTGCAAAGGTGGTAGAAAGCCAACTGAAGCTGGCAAATCTGCCTGCATAAACCAGAAATTAGTTTAGCCAATGCTCTTAAGGGGATGCCTCGTAAAACAACGGAGAGGGCAGTGTGATGTAATTAGTTATTACAGGAGAGGGATGGGAACCAGGATGCCTTGATTTCCAGTGTTGTCCAAGTTACACACTGAGGACGTAGTCTTGCCAGGTACTAAATGTCTTCTGACTTAGGTTCTTGTCTATTTGGGATCTTGCTGCGCAGCATTTCCACCTTCACCTGCTTTAGCCAAACACTTGGACTGCAAATAAAGTTCAAAATGTTATTGGCTTGCAAACTAGAGGTTTTGCTGAGTCATTGTTTCTAGGTTAAAAGCATTATGTACACAGACAAAAAGAGTTTTAGAAGTAATTTTTGGAGAACTTGGTTCCAATAAGATACATTGTTACATTGCTTTTTTTGAGCGGTAATTATATGCTGCAGTAACATAAATCCGATAACAGGTCTCTGCAAGGTGTATTTGCACGTGATAAATATCCAAAACAGTATTAGCTGTACCGTGGCTGAGTTGCTGAGGAAAGGACACAGTAACAAAGACAGTGCGGTGTAAAAAGGCATACATTAGTCACATATGAAGCTAGAACTAACAGTTCCTGGACCCTGGCCCAGTGTACTTTTCCTTTGGCCAAAGGGTAAATTCGAGGGTAAAACAGAAATAAAAAGTTTAAACTTGTCCATGGTTACTTGAATTCCAGGGTTGAATACGTGACCTAGCATATGCGTGACTCAAGAGATGCAGAGGAATTTGGGAGAATGTGATGAGTACTGGTACATTCTGAAAAGTTAGGAAGTGACTAACAAGTACTACTATGCACTTGCAAATAATTGTTTTCCAGAGATTTATAATTAGTTCCATGATTTTCATGGCACATCCCATCATGATCTCCGGCTCCAGTTCTGCTATCCCCACTAAGTCCCTTGTTTAGTCATTCCTTCTTCCCTCTTTCCTCCCTGACCCCTAAATCCTACTGTCTCCCCATCATAAATTCTTGACCCAGTTTTTCTTTATTTCCACAAGCTTCCAGTTCTTTTTTCTACCAGGTTTTCTCAGCAGTTTCCTCATGCATCAGCTTCATACCCATTTGTACCCCGCATTTCTTTCAGGCAGCTTCGTCCTTTACCTGTAACAAAAAGGAAAAATAAAAGGGAGGATAAAACCCCAGGAAAAACAAGCTCTTGGTCCTGATCTGTAAAATCCCAAAGCTGCAACTGTAGGTAGGAAAAGCTTTGTCATTCCTGGATGAGAGCATTGTTGCACCTTTTGGAATTTCAGGTGCAAAGTGCTCATCAGTCCCTCCTGAACACTGATGAAGAGATTTTTCAAAGATTTGGACCCTGGTCAAGCCTGGTAGGCTTTTCACTGAACACAGGAAAGGACACATCCATTGCACAGAAATTGTCCCATTACAAATTTCAGATCACTTCTCCAAGGTAAGAAGTGCTGCAGCTGTTCAGAGAAAAGGTTGTGAGTAGACACAAACCCATGTAATTTTGCCATGACTTTGGAGGGGACAGGGAAGGAGGAAGGGAGGGAGGGAATCAAGGAGAAATCTATGGAAAAGGGAAGGAGAGGTGATTTGGTCTGCAACAGACACATGTGACTGTATAAAATTCAAATATGTGAAATTTCAAGGGTAAAATAGCAACAGTTAAAGTACTGCTAAGTTACAGTAACAGAATATAGGGTATTATCATAGACAATGTCAGGCAAACTTACTCATAGCTGATGCTATTAGCACCACCTCTTACTGCAATTCACACATAGTAAACTCATACTTTTTCTGTCATAGTTAGGTTTTATGTTCCTGAAACACATCATAGAGTGATATTTTTCTTGATTGCTTATGGCCAAAGAAATCTTGCTGTTGATCCTTCTGTTTTAAATATCAGTTTACCATCTTAACATTAGTGCTGTGTAAACAACAGAAGAATTAATATAATAATGTGGGAAATTCTAACCCATTCATGTTCCAAGGTTTCGTCAGATTGCTAAATGCAGGAGCTTCAGCTACGACTTTAAAATCATTGACACTTCTTTCTGTGTGGGCCTGATCCTGCAAAATATCAATTGCCTTCTACGAAGCAGCCCCCAAATCTGTCAAAACTTTGTGAATCAGGTACTCAGTCCCTGAAGTACTGAGCCCCAATACATCAATTTTATTTGGATTCTGTGTTTGGTCTCTTAAAAGTCTGTCTTTTGTTATTATAATTTATATTCTTGTATATTCAGTTTGCAGACACTGTTTCTGTTGATAACTTAAAACTTTGGCATGACTCCGAGTAAAACATGCAGCAGTATGCACTGCATACCAGATGTGGATTAACTAAATGGTGCTTGTGTTCCTAGATATCAAGATCCAAAAATGTACTTATGCATAATCATTCCAGATAGCAATCCATATTTTAACATGGAATCTGTTTAATCAACCATTTGCCAGATCAGGGAAACATAGTTATATGAGGTAAATTAGTCTGTATGAGATAATCTGTATTTTTTCAGATTTTCCCAGGTGCTTATTTTAAATGGCATAAGTTTTTTCAATTTTTTCTTTCATCTGGAGGATCACAAAGTGCTAGACAAACTGTAACATTAAGTAGCAGAACATTTCTACGATGAAATGTGGCAAATACTCAGTGACCAATGGGAAATCTCTGTGCCACATTTAAAAAACAACAACAACAAAATCGAACCCAGGATCAGGTTGAAACTATTGGGATGATTAACTCCCTGAACATGAACCTTTGACTCCCCTTGTACCTTTCTGATATTTTAACTGAAGAATTCAGTTTGCTTACAAAAAGGACGAGATAGCGCTCAGGAAGCCAGGCAAAGCCCCAAGCAGACATGCACTGTGTGAAGATCCCTACAGATCTCTGCTAGTGCCTCTCAGGCCTGACTATTTATGGCAGATGCTGCTAGACAAGCTCAGTTCTGGGTAGTTTTGCAATGTGAACAATCACCCCGCAGAAACCAGCGTTATTATTCTTTTTAATTAATAATTATTCTCAGTTTAATGGAGCTTTACAAAATACACATTGAAATACATTCATTGCCATGCGGGCTCTCAAAATCAAATGGATCTAGCTGTGATGGAGGCAGAGTCTGCCTGTCTTTCTGGGGCAGTCTGTCATGCACTTTGAGAAAGGTTTTCAGGGAGGAAAGAG
>NW_009633245.1:0-10663 GCF_000690535.1 Cariama cristata | reverse complement strand
TGCAGACAAGATGCTGGAACGGCTCCAAACACAGCAGTACGGCAGGGCTATCACATTTCTGGTGGCACCTGGCGGTTTTGCTGAAGGCATCCTTGTGCATATCTCTGCTTTTGAACTAAGAACTTGGGTAGATGAGCTCCTGGGGGATGATGCCCATGTTAACCTCTGCTTCCTGACCAAGACTCCTGAGCTTCCCACTCCTCCAGATCCCATGGCCAAAGCCTGAGAATACTACAAAACCCTCTGCTCCTTTCACCCAACCCTTTTTACCTCCAACTCTCTTTTCCACTGGCAAGTCTCCCATTCCTCCCAACTTCCCAGCTCTCACCCTCCTGCAATAGCCGCAGGGCTCCCAGCGAGGAGCCTCCTGCTCCATATAGCCTTTACCCTGTCCCTTCCTAACTCTGTCCCCAGAGCTCCCACCCCAGTCTGCCGCTCCTCTTACTCTGCCCATCCACTTGCTGCTAGCCCCCCACCTACTGCAGTCCCTTGCTCTCTTCTTGGCTGCCAGCCCTGCCTCTGGATGTCCTTCCTTATTCACCCATCAAGCAAGGCTTAGCCCTTCTTCTGGTAGCATTTCACAAGTGCAGCCCCTAGATGTGCTTCCTGGGAGTCCTCTCTGAGGGCAGAATTGAGGGATGTGTTCTGGAAAAAAAAAAAGACAAGTAATCCCACTGCAACATGAAAGGAGGCAGGAGGAATTGTGAAAAAGAACAGTGTGGGGGAAAAAACCACAAAGAACAGGTGTGTAGTGAGGATGGGGAGGGGAGAGGTGGAGTTTCAGGATGTGACAGAAGATAGTGTTGGTATCAGAGACTGAGGGTTCAGGTGATTTTGATGAGATCAGAGACAGAGGGGAGGAAACAAAGGTGCTGAGGCACATCAGGAAGTTTGTTTCATTCCTGTAAATTCTGGAAAGCTGTGACGGAAAGGTAGGACTCATGTTTTATTTGCTTTCACCTAAACTAGACTGAACAACATTATCCTGTGCTGGAAGGGGAATGTGTTTGGCCAAGGACAAAAGTTTTCACCTGTGGCATCCAGGAGATCTCATGTTGGATACCACCAGCAGGAGCCTGCTAGATATGCCACTGCCTTTCAAAGACAAAAGCATTTGCTTTTCAAAAATGTCTTTGTGAGCCACTGATAAGTCGAGGCAAGGAGAGATCTGACAGGCACTTTGTGAAGTGTCACGGCCGCTCGTGCTTGGCCACAGCATACTCGTGTGGTGATACAGCTTCACAAAGCTTGCAGCTATGTCCCTATGGCCTCAGCAGGGACAGATGATGATAAAACCTCCTAATCCACACCGACAGCTGACTCTTGATTCCTTGCTACGTATCACGCAATCGCATGACTGCAGTCGCTGTATCTATTGTCTGTATCCAGGTAATCCTAGGTCTGTATGGATAGTGTTCAGATACTCTTTACACTGTAACTTGCCTTTTTTGCTTTTGGCTTCCGTTGTCGTGACACTAGAGGGTGACAAAGATCCAAATGAGAACCACAGTGGAACCATTTAGAACTGGAAACTTGAAATTCAGAGGAATTTCTTAAAATTAACAAGTCTTCCAGTAGAACAGGTGTGAAGACTCAGTGCTGCTAATGGCAATTTAATAGAAGCTAGTGACACTTACTGGAAGCTTGTTTGATGTAGACCAACCCTGAACCGGATTGTTCAAAATGAAGACGGTGGTAACCAGATTTTCTGGGACTTTTCTAGGACAGAGTTGAAAAGAATGGAGTGGTATTGCAAATTTTAAGTAGTGATGGGAAATCTGCATTTTTGGAAGGTCTGAAATAGAGAGAAGAGAAAAACACATTATCAAATGTAGGTATTAGAAATATGAATAGCGGTTTTCAGTTACAGAATTATATAGAAAAATAAAACTTTTCTGTATGTCATATTGTTTACAAATGTGAATACATTGATTAGGTAGTGCAAAAGGTCCAGTTCTTGCCTTTACAACACTGAGGGAACCAGTCTTATAGAATCATAGAATCATAAAAAAGGAGAGCAGCTCCTGGACCTCCTTTTCTGAAACAGTCTCATGCTTTGCTACTGCATTTTTATGGGCATACAATTTATTTTGCACATGAAAACAGGGTTTGGATATCTACTGGTCTCTTGTAAACACATACATGGCAAGAGAGTCAGGATCAAATCAACCATGTTTTCACTTCCAGATTCTGTAGCAGTCATGTCAGGCCTTGCATCATTTAAAAAGTGGCCTTGCATCACTTAAATCGTGGTCCATTATGTATGCTAAATGTTTAAATTATTTAAAAACAGTAAGAAATACTCTGTTGAGCTCATTTCCTTAACTTTATTTGCAGATTCAAAGTAACTATTTAAGTGGAATTTGCATGATATTACCAGCTCCCAGGGCCTTATCATGAAATTTGATAGAAACTGTAATGTACTGGCACTCAGAAGTATGTAAATCTCAGCTTTCATTTCTACAAAATATTTCCAGCTGCAAGACAGTGGAAAAGGAGTGGAAAAAAAGAAAAAAAAGAACCTAAATTTCCAGCATCTGAAGTGTAATGAGAAGAACGTCCCTTTGTTATTTTAAAATGCTATTTTAAATTTTACTTTTATTTTAAAATATTTTAGGCAGTCTTGTGATGCTTGGGCTCTCATTCATGACTCTTCGGGCTTGCTGTTGGCAATACGGCATGCAAATGGCATCAGTCTCTGCTACTGGGGATCGCTGACTGCAGTGAGGGATTTACTCCACCCTTTAAAATGAGCAAAAGACGTGTAAACCAGTCTGATGGAAACCTTGGGAAGAAATAAGAGATTTGATTAAAGATTCTGGCTGCTCTAAGCACTTGGCCAAAAGCAACGATGTTTAGTGGTCAGAATAAGGCACAGACTAACATTTGCCGTGGCCAGAACTGAGCCAGCATTTCACCAAACCGCCTTTGCCCTCCCCTCGCGCTCTGCACAGGAGCCCTCCTGGAAGATGCAGCAGTTTTAGGCAGATAGGCTGGGATGCCATTTGTGTGGCATCTGTGCACAAGACCAAGTAAAGGTTAGAGAGAAGGTGTGTTTCCCCCGAGGGAGGAAGAAAGCCCCACACGGACTGTAATGTGCCTGTTCCCTACTCTGGATAGCCCCTGTGGGAGAGGGGCTGGTCACCTCCTTTGGGGCCCATGTGCCTGTTGGGTGAAGCAAAGAGGGCAGGACCCTGGTGTAGGACAGGGGAGTGGAAGAGAAGCCCTTTGCACACTTTTATAGTCCACCTTTAGCTTCAGTTTTCTCTCTAAAATAGTATTCCTGCCATAAAAACTTTTGTAGCATGTTTTGAGATCCTTATTGCTCAACAGAAACACTGGTGAAAGCTGGAGAGGAAGAAGTTGCTGTCGTAGACGTGTGTAGGCTGAGCAACAAGGCCTGAAGTCATCCCATCTGACTGCAGGTGCTCAACCACCATGGGTGTGTGGGGCTGTAGCTGCCTTTGGTCTCTGCACAAGCAGTGACTGGAGAGTGACTGGAGCCTTCGGACTTGAACTGGCCCTTCTGACCAAGTCTGTCATTTGTCTTAGTGTCATGTTTTCCACTGAAAGATACACCAGAAAGCGTTCTCGAGAAAATGTATGTGTAACAGTTGCTTTATGTGATCTTTTCAGTGTACTAGCAGCCCTGATTCTCAGTAGTAAAAAATGAGAGGGAGCCACTCAGCAGTTGGTCTAAGAGGAAGAGAGGGAGTTGCCTTGACACAGTCCAAAGACTTAGCCCCAGGAAAAGCAGGCAATAGCAATTAGATAATCACATAGACGGTTCACATACCCACTGGTGGTTTTGGTGCAGTAAAGAGGAATAATAGTGGTGTGCTGAAGATGCTGTCCAGAGAGAAAAATCTGCATTGGTGTCTCAAAGACTGTGTCCAAGGGAATATAGAAGGAAATCAATGAAAAATGAAGTAACTCAAAGCTCAGGGTAGGTGGGGACCATGTGATTTTGCTGTGAGATAGGGCCTCTGACTTGTATACTCAGGACACTCAAAAGAACTGTAGGTGAGAGATACCAAAACACATGGGTAAAATAATGCTGTTGAGGAGAATGGAATGGCATTTCTGTTTGTTTTCCTTGCAACTTTTTTGTTACACTATTTGTTTTCTTTATTTTATTAAGCCATGCAGGCTATGGGTAGGTGTATGGGTGATTGTGAGGTATCTCACGGGCCGGGAGGTGCTGGTGGTGAGGCTGCACGCTCACTGCCGATGGGGAGGAGCACAGAGACGTGTTCCCCCTTGCAGAGAACAGACAGCAGAGGAATCCCCCCAGGAACCGGCTGCGGTCCAGATCGCCACCCTCACGTAGGAGCTACTGGGCCAACGCTGCTGCTGTTGTCAATATTACAAAGCAGTAGACCACCAGTTTTTTCAGTGTGTCTTATGGAAGTCTGTTTTCACTCACACAGATTGTCCCTGGAAAAGGGCTTTGTTGTGTTTGACACAAGCCTCCAGTGGAAGGCATGAATGCAACATCTTGCCAGTTTGTTTTATTCAACAAGCTTATTTTCTTTTGCCATTTAAAGGAAAATGCCTACTTCCTCTCAGACAGTTCCTGTCTGTGGCTATTCTATTTTCCAGTAGGAAGATGGAAGGCTTTTTTTTCCCCTAGTCTCCAGACATTTGTGTTTTGCTTTCTTTCTCCTAGTTCTTCAGTACCTACCTGCCAAAAAATAACTGCCAGTCTATTTTTCTTCTCTGACCATTGTTTGTGAGAGATTAAAATTAATTATCTGTATCTTGGCATGTAGAAATCTAGAATATTCTCCACCCTCCTCTGAGTGACATTATGCTTTGGCATGGGTTGCAAATTGTTCATAGCATTATTCATGTCAGTACTTAAAAAGTTTACCTAATCCTGTGCTTTGCATAGAAACTATGCAGATACAGCATATTCCTCCAGGAACATATAAAATATGGTTCTAAAGATATTTAATAAAGATATCAAGAATATATAATACAGAAAATCAATAAAGACCTTGTAAACTCTGAGTACATCTGCTTTTTAGAATCTGACACTAGAAAGATGATACACTAACTGGTTTTGATTTCTATAATTACTTTAAGACTCCATCTGTTTTTTAAATTATCAGAATAAGCATTGTGCTAAACTGCACATAATCTTGTGGTGATAAATTTCTTAAATTCATCACTGCCATCCAGTCCTGTGCCACCAGCTTGAAAACTTTGATCTTGAGCTTGTAAGTCAAAGATAAAGTCACTAAGAAGAAGTTGCTTCATAACTTCCTAGTGATTTGATGGTTAGCTTCATGATTCTTTGCTGACATTTAGCATTCATCATCACCGTAACTTTTGTGAACTGGATCTTCCGTGGCCCATAGTCTTCATGTTGCTTCAGAAGCATAATTCATATAAGATTGGTAATGGGGACTTTGCCTGCTTTCAGAGAGATCCATAAAGGGAGCAGAGCAGCTTAATGGGTTTGCGACATCTCTTCTACACCCTGGCTTAGGAACATAGGGCAAGTGGGTCAGGCTGGAGCGCTACTGTGGTCTACATATGCTTTGGCTGTGTGAGAGGTCTGCTGGGATCTGCTACAGTCAAAACACATCAGAAGTCTGTAGCAGCTCTGGCTTTGGAAAGGGAGCCTTCAGCAGAGTCAGAAAAAAAAGAGGAACAAAGGTGCTGCATATCCATTTTCTCCCTTCCCTTCTGCATGATTATTAAGTGCGGGTTGGTAAGAGTGGAGGATACGGTCCCACAGACAAAGTTGTCTGATGATGCTTTTCAGGATTCTTAAGTTTATGATACTACTAGATCTAGGGGTAATGTCCCTAGCAAATTATAGATCCTTCTGTTAAGCAAACCCAAAGGAGTAAACAAATTCAAATATGCTAGAAGAAGCTATTGTGGAGATCTCGTGGATCAACAGAAACATTTGGGAAAGTTTCAAAAAATGGATGACAACTCAACGTACAAAATTCCATGAGCCAAATCCTCATCTGGTTAATACAACTTTTTTCTATGAAACTGAAACCTCTAGATTCATTAACACCAGATGAAGATCTGAATTTTTCCAGGCAGGCAGCTATTACTTTTGCCCTCAAATACTAGTCCTATTCCTTCAATAAAACAAAGCAGCCAAAAATTCAGAAATAATGGAGAGGGATATGGGGGGAATTTCAAATTCAAGCCAATAGTGAAAAGTTGCTTCAATCTAATCTGGAGGAATAACTAGTGCTTCTCCATAATGGTCACATTAAGATGATAAATTAATTAGATCATTAGTGTAATTGATGGCAATTGATATGATTGACTGCTGTCAATGCTTAGGTTTTGTTCAATGTCTCATGTTTTCATAAGAATATAAAGCTTTGTTGTTACAAATATACAGAGTAGTTGATATTAATAAGAAAATACAATTTTTGTTTGCCCCTTGTCTGCAAGCAATGGAAAAATCCTGCTGGTTTTCCAAAAATAATTGCACTTAATTTTGAGAAATCTGGCTAGGGCCTGAAAAGTCTCTTTTTCATGAAAAAAACCCAACATGCGGAAAAGTCCGTTTTATTTTTTCCCTGGTGATACTCTGCTGAGCGTGTCTGAGCAAAACTAAGAAGTTGCTGTGGTAACTGTACAATCTGCAAGATGCTGTTCCTCGGAAAAAGACCTTCTTAGTGATCAAGGGACATTTCTAACGCCTATATGCTAGCACCTACCTTTCTGTAATGCATACCTTGTAGCTTTTAAAATGGATCTTTTGTGAATGTTCTTAATGCAAATGTAAACCCATGTATTTCCTCTAGTTCATATAAGCTTGACAAAGTTACACTGACTCTTTCCTCTGTCTGGTGGTTTGTGTGAGAAATAGTGTCTATACTGCATCTTATCACTAAGTGACACCCACTGTACTTCCTGTGTTTTGTCCTGACACATACTCATCAGTATGTACATTTGGTTAGATTAATATACACATTCATTAGTGGATAACAAACATCTTTAAAATAATGGATTCCTTCAGAAAGTCCCAGTACTCTTAGGGATCTTAGACAAAACCCAGTAACTCAAGAGTCAGAATAGAAACTTTGAGCCCTGGATCATCCAAATGCACAGAAATACGTGAGAATCTCTAAACATTGCATGGGTCTTTGTTGTAACATGTAGAGCCAAGTAAGGTCAGTGAAAGTTTTTCCCTTGACTTCAGTGATATCAAATAAAAGAGATGACAGACAGAAAGGAATCTGTATTTTAGAGCTTTGGAATTACCCAAGGAATTCACTTCTCAGTAAAAATTTAACTGTTAAGCATCATCAGGCACACCGAGTAGTGTTCTCATCTCAAGCCCACATTATGTCCAACTTTGTCAGATACTGGCTTTTCGTAATTATTTTTCAATAATTAAATAAAAGGACTTTGTCTGGGATTCTAAGCCTGTTAGCAGAAGGCCTCAGAACACAACAGCTGCTTGAAGGGGTTTCCTGAAAGGCTTTGTTCAAAATGAATCACAGCCAAACTAAACATTACTGAGACTGAATTAGTACTAGCTACAAAATAGGATGTTTAAAAAACCACACATACATATCAGGCACTTAGGAGCTGATCACGGACAAGATAAAAGACATGCAAAAGCAGCCAACTTGTGTGAAATACTCCTACCCTTCCTGCCTGCCTGCTTTCCCAGGCTAATATCACACAGTCTGCCAGTGTCGCGGAGCAATCTGAATCGCAGTGATTAGTAACGGTGATTCTTCCAGGCAGAGCCACTCTTTTGGTCACCTCTCCTCCAAGCATCCATTTCCTCCTTAAAATAGTAGCAGTAGTGGAAACTCTGGATGGCTTCATGGACTCTCTGACCCTTATTTCTTTTTCTTTCTTTGGTGTGTATTGAAAAGAATTAAACTTCTATGAGAGCTATTTTATTTCTACATTTGAGTTTGGGGTTGGTTTTTTTTTTGATTGTTTGCCTTGATTTCTGTGCCAAAAAGCCTTTCTGAGGATGGTTTCAGTATTGTTCTCCTGAAATAAATTCCGTTCTTAGGGCAATACAGACAAAATTCCAGCTGATAACCCAACCTATTTATTTCTCTATATCAGAGAAATCAATGTAGGATCAGTCCTTATTCAAATAAAACCCCAATAGATTGTAGTGAGGCTGCACAAAGAACTTCAAGATTATTTCATGACTAATAAGATCAAAAAGCCTTTTGAATATGTTTACTTGGTAATTTGTTGCTAGTAAATGGTAAGATATTAATAGCATCTGGTGAGATATCAATAGCTCTGCAAGACCAACTTGAGCCAGGCTCCTGCCTGGCAAAGTCAGATATCTAAGCATGAAAGACAGGGGCTCTCCATAGCCTTAAAGTATCAACAGCATCAAGATCTGAGTCTTCAAATTTGCAAGATTTGTTGAAGTAGTGTGAGAATTCTGCAAGTAAACTATGACATCATTTTTGGTTTCTGCTGCTATAGTTGTTGCCATCACTGTGCTCAAAAAAGGTATTTGTCCTAAGAACCAGCCCTATTTCTAAACCAGTAACTATGAATTAAGGTACCTCAACCGAATAATGACAAATGGGATGTAGCCATTCTCAAAGAGACAGTTCATTTGGCTTTGTTTCATGCAGTGAACTCTTGTTATTGGCAGGGAGTTTTCCATAAAAATGGAAGCTAAAAGTAAAAGTACACATCAAGTCATTTTGGAGTGTTACATATAAAATTTGGAATTGCTAACAGGTTCCTTACAAATAGTATCTGCATATGATTAATACAGTTCTTGTCACAGATCTCTCTACAACTCATGCAAAAATGCCTCTGGCTGAAGTACATAATTAAGGGCACCCTAAAATCTTATTCTGTAATATCAGAAAATGATTTACTACAGCAGATCTGTGCATTCATGCAGAAAACAATAAATTCTTGTATTGGAGGCACATTGTGTTAAATAAAGTAATTGGTAAAATTATCCTTGATACTCTTCAGGTGTTTATCTGAGAGCTTTAATGAAAGTTAAATGAAATCACCTTTTGCTACAGTTGCTTTTTTATGTATTTATCTGGGTACACTAAATACAAAGAAAAGAAAATTAATAAGGATGAAACTTCTCAAAACTCTTGTCCCTTTAGAGAAAGCTAGGTTTAGTCTTTAAAAGACATGCATTGATAATCAAATATATAGGCCAGTTACATTTCTGATTTCGTCGTTATGGAAAAATACAGTAATATGCCCATTATATTCTGTGTTTTTTTCCCAAAATGCTTAATAATTAATCTTTGCCAACAGATTCAATGTGGAAACAGATGTATTTCTCGGCATCACTATGGTATATTTCAATCCCCACGAAGGAAAATCACTACCATAAGATAAGCAGTTCTACACAGCAGTTCTGCAAAGCAACAAAAACTCAGTTTATTTGCCTTTTTTCATCCAAAGTATCTGACAAAAAACTTGATTTCTAAGTCTGTCTCAGACATAGTTTCCTCCCAAAAAGGAAGTTTAGGTCTCTGAATATCATGTTCAATAGTCTGTGCTGGAGTTTAAAATAGTTCGGACACAGTTACAAAAATGTCATGTACTTACTGTCCAAAAACATGACATAGCAGCCTACTACTTTTTGTGATATTGCCTTTTCCAAAATTCACTGAAGTAAGTGGAAATGTTTCCACTGATTACATGAGTTTTGGAACAGATTGTGTATGTCTTCAAGCCGATTAAGCTTCTGCCTAAAGAAAGATTACAGGAATATGATTCTATTTTGAGAAATTAAGAAAATGCCTATTTTAAGAGATTTCCATTTAACATTTTTTGCTGGACAACTAAGTACTTAAACAAGATAAAAAAAAAAATGCTGAGATAAAGAAAGAGTCATCTGCTTACCAGATTGCTTACTTTTCTCCTCTATCTTCTTATTATTTTATTCTCCTAAATGACACTTTTCTTTATAAATATTTAACATCTAAAAATATTCAAATGCCAAGGAAGAAAACTGAGGGAATTATTTGACTAATATTTTAATATTACTAATATTTTGCAAATAATTTAATTAAAATTATTCAGTAAGGCTTAATTGAATATATGTAAATTCTGGCATTTGCATTGCAGGATTTAATTGACTTCTTTGACTTACTAATAAAGACTTCCTTTTTCTCACATACGGTAGATCAGAAAACTGCTGGAGGTAAACTTCTGAAGTATAGAGAATTGTCTGAGCTTCATGACATCAGTCATAGGTTAATTATTCCGGCCTGTGTGATTTCTGTTGGTTCCAATCAGTATTGTGATGTCCATGTTTTGCAATGATATCAATAAATACATGAATGCTAAAGCAATAAATATAACACATTAAATTTATGGCAGGTCATTCCTAATGAAATAGATGTAAATGAGATAACCTTTTTCATGTCTTTGTGATTAAGAAGATATTATATAAAATGAAATTTGTCATTAGAAAATGATACTTTTTCATGTGTCATGTAAATAGCAAGATTACTGTACAGAAATTCCACATATGGAGAGCAATCTGTCGTGATGATCTTTTTCACTAATGAGTACATATGGTTTTTCCTCATGTTTTCTCTGATCACTTGTACCTAACCCACAGCATTCCAGAGCAATCAGATATTGTAGCAACAAGCCCACACTCAAAAAAGTAGAACTTTGCTTATGCAGGGAAATCAAAACTTTG
>NW_009633244.1:0-31727 GCF_000690535.1 Cariama cristata | reverse complement strand
TTCATGCCGTTGGTCTCAGCCCATCTATCTCAGTCCCTCCCACAGCCAGATAAACACATCCTCACCCTCTGTGCATGTCACCTCCAGCAGCCACCACCACCATGTCCCCTTTAGGATCAGTCACTGGGCTAGATTAATTATGGTGATCAGCCACTCGAGGAGAACAAAAATAAGCATCTCCTGTAATCCAGCCCATGTAATTCTAAACCCTGTTCTCCCTCACACAAGTTTTATCTTTTGGCTTTTAAGCTAATTGGAAGATCCTAAAGCCCCACGCTTGCGATCATACATGAAATCGCTGGGAAGTAAGGGCGGGGGGGGTGGGAGTCCTCGAAACGCTCACGCAGAAGCGTTTGGTGACCGAAACCACAGCCTGGGTTTTGTTGTCTGAAGGGGAATATCTGAAAAGAGAGGTATTGCCAAAAGACAACTTTATGCACTGGAAGTTAACTATTATGGGTAATCATTACTGCTGTGATGGAGCCTGATGGTCAGAAATAGGCAGGGGATTCTATATAGTGCTCGGCCACCCCTGCCTGTACCCCTGCCCTACCATCACACAGGTAATGCTCCTTCTTGACCTTCCAGATGAAGATGCAGCACTGCACAGTGAGGCAGAGTTTTGCCTCTAAAGATCGAGATGACTGCATCTGCAGGTCAGATGTGGCTAGCTAGGCTCTGGTTGATGGCCAAAATGGGATGTCACCTGGATGAAGTGTGGGCAGCTCTAGTGGGGACCCAGCAACTGGGAGCAAAAGCACCCAAGGGTGTCATGCTGGTGAGCTTAATGCGTGTCTCCTCTGCTCCGCTGCAGACCTGGCGTGGCTGCTGGAAGGGAATGGATGGGCGGATGTGCCTGGTGATGATCAATTTTGTGATCCTCTTAAATGGAAACAGGACTCTCGACAAAATCTCGCCCGCTTTTTGTTAATCAGCCACCTAACAGCCAAAATGAAATAAACTGTAACGGCACATAGTGTAAAAATGAGCAACCATGATTCATCTTTTCACCTAAAATAAAATCCCCTGGGGCCAACCTTCCCCCCACCCCGTCCCTCCTGTTGCCCTGCCCTGGTCTGCACAGGCTTTGCAGCAGCCCGGCTGCTCCCTGGGCTGGATGGAAACACTTCCAGCAGGTCCGAGGCTTCAGGTCTGGCTCAGCCATGCTCAGTCCCCTCACACACAGCCATGGGAACGTGGCACTGACCTAAGGTGGGTTTGAGTGTACTGCACTCCTACTGACTTCCATGCCCCTCCCTCTGGCTCCCCAGGCCAGCTGCAAGGTGCTGCCCATTGTGGCACCGCCGCGGTCATGTTGTATATGCCACAGGTTAGGATCCTTTCACAACCCAGGTACTGAATCTGGTCCCGCTTCTCCAACCGCCCCCAAATTATCACCATTTTGCAGCCATGGCGAGACTAGTAATTTTGCCAGCCTCGAGCACAAAAATTCAACAAATACTCAAGAGGCGAGAGGTTTCAGGAGATGATCAGCAAAAGCCGTGCTCTGTCTCAGAGCTTTGCATCCTTGTTTTATTGGTTTTTGTGCACCCTCATTTTATTGTTTTTTTGGTAAGAGGGATGATGTCGCCTTTTAACTTAGAAAGTGAGCTGTGGGTAGAAGAGCCGAGGTGAAACAGGCACGGCTGCTCAGTGCAATCACTAGAAAACTGCTGATCGTACTCATCTGTAGGGCAGGCAGGAGATAATTTTAGAGCAGAGGCAGGAAGTTAGGCGGGTGCTGACAGCAATGCGCAGCGGGCACCGCTCACCCTTTTCAGAAGCACACCGAGAGTTTCACTTTCACGCCGTCAGGCTGTAAACAACAATACTAAGGCACATCTAGTCACCACAGGCAGGCTCTCAGCACAGCTCCGTACCCGCAGATTCAAAGGACCTCTGTCCCCACCAAGCCACTTGTCTACGTGGCCAGGTTTTCAGAGGAGCTCAGCACCCTGGGGACTTGTGCGGGTGCCTGCAGGGAGGTAAAGAAACTGCAGGAAAGCTGGGTCTATGAGTGAAGGCTGCGCACTTGGACATCTGGCCCTAAGGGTGGTGAAATGCATCTCAAAACAAAAGTTGCCCAGCATATTGACACCATTTTAATAAATACTAGTAGTAGTGAAATGATTTTTTAATAATGCTTTGACAATTAAGAAGCCTGACAGAAACAGAAACCAGAAATACTTTATCATCACCTCTTTGTAAAAGCGTATTTTTCATTCCAGTAAAAGAAACACATCAACTTTCCTTTTTCCATTTTAGTAAATATTTCCTAGACAAACTAGCCTGTCTTTGCTTAGTCAAATATCACTACTTGTCTAAATAAAATTCAAAGAAAAACTTCTGTATGTTCACGGTTCTTGATATCAATATTCATTAGATAACAGAAATCATAGAAAGCACTTGCTCCTATCTGTGAAAAATAAGTTCTTGAACACATTTCCTCTATTTTGATGTACCTACTTAAAAGAAATCTGAATAAACAGAGATCTAACCCTTATCATTCAGTGTGTTGTTTAAAGTCTTCTGAGCTGGAGAACTCCTTCAGCTTTCTTAGCAGATGAAAGCACAGGATTTGGAACCACAGCATGCATGTCTGGTTGCTCGTGTGCTTCTTCAGCCTCTTCAGATTAGTTCATACCTCAAATGCTACTATTTATGTCTAGTGATTTCAGAAGACTATTCCTCCTGTTTGAAATGCATATATGGGCCAATGGTATAATAAATTCATAGAAGCAAAACGATACGCAGTCATAAACAGAAATGAAAACCAAGCGTTTTTTCTAGAGGGCAGGGTTCACAAATGCAGGGCTCACCAATGGTTTTTCAAAATGTTCTGCTGCACATAACGGAGCCGCAGAGCACACCTGTAAGGAGCTGCAGCAGTAGAGGGACATTAAAAGCTGAATATCCAAGCGTCTGCTCATTGCGCTCTGCTCAGACTCCTGATTGCAGCATCCGCTCCTGCGCCTTCCTCCTCACATTCTGACGGGATGCGGCAATGCAAAGCCGTCTCAGTACTTACCATGCGAGCTGCGGGATTTCACCTGTGCCAGAATGGTATGGAAACTACTTCTATTTCTGTGCCAGGCATGTCTGGGTAGGAGTCTCAAGAGCCTACGGCCCACAGGCTCCAGGACAAAACTGATATGCAATTGCTCAGTGATGCATAATATTGAAGCAATACTAAAAAAAAAATTACATTACAATCATTTCTGTACAATACAGGCTAATACAGGATTCCAAGCAATACTAAAAAAAAAATTACATTACAGTCATTTCTGTACAATATAGGCTAATACAGGATTCGGGGATTGCTCAAATTCAGCAGAACAGTAAAGCAAAATTTCAATTAAAAGTGGATTATGAGTTCTTAGGTTTACGATCTGTCCCAAGCCAAAGATTGAAGCAAGCCCATTTTCCAGACCTTGGCTCTCATCTGTGAAGCCTCTACTTTCTGTTTTGTTTTGTTATTTAAACTTTTCATTTACAGAGCAGTAAGATTTTCATTTTTACAGTATTTTTTTTTCTTTCTGAAGCAGAAACTCATCTTCACCAAGTAAGTCCCTGCTCTGCAAAACACTTGAGTTAACACAGGAAAATGTACAATCCTGCCATATCTCGGCAGCACGGGAGAAGCCTTACGGCAGTGAAACCGTAACACTTTGCCGGAGAGGGCAGCTTGTGCCGGCTGCATTTCACAGAGCTGTACTCCATGGAGATGCTATAGGACTGTCCACGGGAGGTGGGATGAGTGAGGCCATGTGTCCCTGGATCCACTGGCTGTTTTCCCCTAGGGAATGAGGAAAAACAGGAGCTACAGGAAAAAAAAAAAACACCACCTATTGCTCTGCGGTTGGGGTGGGAGCCACACAGCAAGCGCACGGCTCTCCCGCTGGTTGCGCAGTCTGTGCCTGCCCACATCCACCCCAGGAGCACGGCCAGCGGGCTCACACAATATTTAGGCTTTAGTCCATATACGGTATTTTGCTTTGGCACAGTCCAGTTGAGCTGTAAAATATATGCCTAAAGTGCGTCATGCAGCTGTGAAAAGATCCCTGATGCTGAAATACCTGCAAAATTATGGTAAGCACTGAAATGTTAGCATTTTAACTAGTCCTAAAGCACGGAAGGAGAAGAAGCTTACAGGACATCACCTGATTTGTGTAAAACCACACCTTACACTTGATGATCCCTCTGACATTTGCTTGTCAAAAATCTACACCTTCTGTGTTCATGGGATTTGTTTAAACAAGAGACAGAGTGTTACCTGGACCAAAATAGTGTTTATCTCCTTTACATTTTTTTTACACTGATCACACAGTGCTGTTGACTCAAATATTTTTTCCTTCATGAGCTAAACTTCGGTTTTCTACAATGTCTTGAAACATTAAAAGAATCTTGTGACTGACATCAAATAAAGCAGAACATCCTAAAATGACTCCTAGAAATACAGCAGCATAAATGACTGATTCAGTCATTGTTCATGGTTTCTGAATACGTAGTGAAGGTGATCATATCTATCTTTGAAAGGCATGATGGAAACAACCAACAGCAGCATAAGGGCAAAACCTTACAGCTACAACGCAGCATAATAAAAACATACCATACTATTAATTCTGATGATTGCAGGAGCACATTCGCTCTTACCACTGTTCTGACAAAGAATGTGAGATGTTTTTCAATTACCTACATGCACATATACCTATATATTAAGAGAATGCGAGCAAAGAACCAAACAGGAACAGGGGAAGGCATATTTACTATGAATACCTGCTTCCTTTTACCCTGCTCTGGTGTAACATTTTTTCTTTCACGTTCCCCTACACTGAAATGAAAAGATTCCACATGAATTTAAATCAGTACAGCAGACCAAACAAGATTCCCAATGTTTTCAACAATTACCATAATTAAAGATGTCTTTGCAGAATAAAGCCTAGGCTGGTTCTCCGTTGCCTGTCAGTATGTAGATACTCCCATCTCTTCACATCAAACAAAACGTCAAATCTTTCAAACTCAGAATGGTGGTAGCATAAACAAACTTTGCAGCAGTGAATACTATTCCCATGGTTTAGAGTAAAACAGTAAAAAATGGCCTATGAAAAGGCTGGAGAGGAAAGATGCTGCTTAATAAACATCCGTTAACAACTGGCATGTATTTGAAATACTTACGAGGGTAACTTGGGTGGCAAGGCAATACCTGTTGGCCTCTACAACAGACTTTTGTTGCTGAAAAGTGTTGTGCAAGAGAATAACAACTCTTTTTCTTTCCAATTTAAGAGATGAACAGTCTTTAAATATACAGAGATATACCCAGTGGGGATGAAGTTTGCATAAGTAGGCTGATTTAGTGAAGCATAGCCATACAGCACATACGCAATGAGCAGCCAGTTGCCCATGTCAGGTTTCCTGTACTTTTATTTTAAATTAGAGTCCTGATAAAAGCCTGGAGTGCATGCAAGCTAACTGGGTGAAATTCTAAATGTGTATTTTATGGGATTTCACCTGCAAAAAGTTGGCAGGTCTCTTCAAGTCATGTGACATGACTCAACTATTGCTTTGTGGGAATTTCCCTCAGAAGGACTATTTTCACTTGGAAAGTCTACGAAAGAGCATGAACCTAGTCATTTTTTTAATTCCTCTTCCTTCCAAAGCAACAATAACAAAACAACCACCCTTTTTTCCTACTACCCTCAAAAAAGCATTCTCAGAAAAAGAGCCATTTCAAATTAAAAAAAAATACATCTAAATTTACTTGCTATTAAAACGTTCATACAAGCCTGCTTGGAATTCATCTAGCATGAGTGACTTTATGTCACTTCACAGCCACCAACATAAGTTTCCAAAAAAACTGGCACACGTGTTTCTGAACACGTGTTCAGAAACGTGTATTTCCTATACACAAAACATTTTGTATGGAGCTCTCTGATCTCCATCCACATGGTGCTTTCCATCACTACCCAAGAGCGGCATCAGCCTGGAGCATTATTTTCACCCTGGGTGAGACAGCGAGGTGCAGGATGACTGGAAGGAGAATCTCCACACCACCTCAAGCTCAGAGCCCAGCACACTTACAGTGCTGTGGTGAGAATTCAGAAGCATTATTCAAATGCAGTGTAGCCTCTGGGGTCACAAAGTCAGACCGAGGTTTGACAGTAACTTAGCAGAGACCTCAGCGCGTTCACAATTTGTGGCTACACATGGGAGTTTGTGCTGGGGCTCTTCAGCTCCCCAAAGCAGACAAAGTCCTTGTTCCAACAGGTTTCTGCCACCAATACAAAAGAAAATAATCTGCAGAGAAGATCTCTTGTGCAGGCAGCAGCTCTCATGGTTTGATTCTCACTCTCATTTTATAGCATCAGGTATACCCCCAAATTAGTCAGGTTACTAAAGAATTATCAGAGCCAAATATCTTTCTAAGTAATCGTTGTTCTCTCTCGTTTTTACTAGCAGAGATAAGGAATATATTTTGTTACCATTAGCAGGAAGATAGGTGAAAAGCTGGTACTGGCTTCTCTTTCTCTTTCCGTTGCAGACATAGAAGTTGACCTGAACTGGGCTGGTAATTCTCTGATTGCGGAAAGGTGGTATCTCAACCACCAATGAATTCTGCAAAAGCAACAAATCAGAAAGTCAAGGCATGGCTAAGACAGTCGAGTTTTACAACAGAATTCACATGTTAACCCCAAGAAGGAGGTGCCCAGACTCACAAGCAGGAACACACTCTCTGCAGGGGAACTGGTGGGTTTCGTGGGCAAGGATGGCCTCCTGCCATCCCCAGCATCCATGACAAGGACTCCAGAAGTAGGGAAATAAGATTTTAGCACAGCTCAGGTCTTTACAAAATCACTAGCCTTCACCTCTTCCCTTTGGACAGCAAATACGACACCGGGTATGGACAAGGCTCTATCCCTCCTGCCTCTGACAGGAATCTGTGACCACAATCAAATTGTGGTCTCTAACTCAGCAGGAGAAAGCACAACTGCTCGGCTGGCAGGTCATCCCCAGTATATCTCACCATAACACAACTTCCTTTGAAAGGAAAAATAGGACAGGCATATGACTATTCAAATATTTCCATTTTCCACAGTGAAATGTTTTCTCATATAACAACTCAGGAAGTTTTAAGCATGCTAGTTTCTGTGGATGGCAGATCTTGCAAGAACACCTAGTGCTACAGGAAGAAGGGCTGGAGAGCATGTAGATGATCTTCCACTGTCAGAAACCAAATGCTCCAGCACAAGGCTAAGGAATGACTTAGCGGCTAGTGCATCAGCTTACACAGATGCACACTGAAATCTGCTATGACCACCAAAACCTCCCCTGGCACTTTTTGAAAGAATAAAAGGGAACGCTTGTCTTAGTATTTGGCCTGCATTCAGCCAAGGTCTTTTAAATTGTTTGCCTGCATGTCTCCAGCAGGTTTGCAGCTAACAAACTGTTGCATATTCCTGCAGAGGTGGAATAGCAGCTGTATTTCCCACTTATAGTCATGGCTGAGGGAGTCACACTTCTCCAACCATGGGGCTGATCTCCTGTGAGAGGACTCACATTTCTTCTGCCGAAGGTAGACAAAAGCCAAGGAAAATTATCAGAAATTGCCCTGGGAGCAGAGGGAAGAACTGACCCAGTAAGACAGAAGATGAGTAGACGAGGCTAGCCCATCCCGGACAATGAAAAAATATTTTCCAAATGGTCTCTCCTACTTTTGGGATAGTTTCCAATGAAGGCTTTTTACCCCACGCTTCCATTAAAGAAAGATTTCCAGAAGGGGAGGCCTAAGTACTTGTTCTGTTTCGGTGGGGAGACACAGTGCCAAAGCCTTGGAAATCCCTCTTTAGTAACAGTGCTGGAGAAGGTAATATATATTTTTCATCTTGATGTTAAAATATTTAAGGCAGACTTACTGGCTTGCACATTTCTTTGTCGGTTTTGGCTTCCATTTCCCACACATGGTGACCATCTAAAAGACAAAAGAAAAAGATATCTAGTTCCGTCCTTTTTTCCTCTCCCAAGCCTACAAAAGGCTTTTTTTTTTTTTTCCCCCAAAAAAATCTCTTTGAAGGGGCAATGTATATATGAAAACCAGCTCTTGAAATGCATTGCCCCAAGTGTTGCCCAACCAGGAGGCCATCTGGGTAACCCACGACGGGAGTCCACTTAGCTTTTTTGAAGGGGGGAACCACAATCCAGAGTGTATGATACTGCCATGGGGGAAAGCCACCAGGAGTTTATTCTGCCACCAGTTTGAACAAAATATGCAACTGTTCTACACCTTAGCTTCCTAAACTTTCAAACAGAAATATTGCTACCTATGAGGGCTTTTGATTACTACGTATGCAGTAGGTCATATTCAACAGCAATATTAAACAAAACAAAACAAGTAGTATTAAGGAAGCTCCTCAGCCGTGTAGTATTTCATTTTAATATACTCCTAGTCTGGCTTGTCATAATTCTGCTGCTTGGATCAAATGGCAAGGCCATAGGCTGGGAAACATAGCTTTTGACTCCATTTTAAAGTTGCTTTAGCTCAGCTACAATGGTCCCACCTACAGTTCTCTGGAGCTGCTTCTAGTGGTGTGTTGGATCCTCCTAATTTAGTGTATTTGTTTTCAAGCAAACATAGATCTAAGCCACAGCTATCACCTTTTCTGGGGACCCATCTTTTGGAAGAAATTGGGTTTTGTCTAGTCATTTTTCTTGTGCCTCACTGATACAGAAGTCACTGGTCAATAACAGATTTTTTTTTTTCTTCTTTGCGGCTTCAAAACTCAACAGCAAAGAAATTAGAAAAATAATACAAAACGTAAGGTTTCCATTCTGCAGGCCTAGAAAAACACAAGCGTGTACGAAAGGCCACAAGCAGACTGCTGTCTAAGTTGGGCAGTGGGGACACATGCAGCTTCATGAGTCCCACCATTGTCAGATGTCACCAGAATGAAAGGGAAAATGAGACTTTATGTCATCTCTTTTGTATATTTATTGCAGCACCAGGACATGCAAATGCAAATATTAGTTATTTTGAACTTCATCACATAGACATGGGCCTGCCTTAGAAAAACAGCTCTCGGCAAGGTAAAAGAGTGAATGCACTTTTTCTTCTCTCTTCGCTTTCATGGCCAGGATGGAGGTGACGCATTTAGAACTGCCTGATTTATTACAAATGTCTGTAAATAATATTTTTGTGTACAGCTGTCCTACTGTGAAAGGAATGCTGCTGAGGGACTAGCCCTGGCGATTGTTTTAACGTCCAAAAACCCTTTCTTTTTAACGTATGGAAAGAAGTGCAACTTGAAAGCTGCAGCACAAATAGCACAGTGGATTTGGCAGGTCTTTCTGTAGGAAACAATTAGCAAATCTACCCTTAGTTTCTTCCTACGTTTTAAATTGTGATGCTGGAAAAGGAATCCCTTTAATTGGTACTGCCACTTTTGGCTGGGGGGAGAGAAGGAGCAGCCAGACCGTGCTCGAGTCTCCTTAACGATGCCTTTTGAGAGTGCCAGAATTGAAGCAGACTTCTCGGGAGGACTGGCGATCACTGCACAATTTATCCAACAGATGTTTCCCCAGAGCTGTCAGTAGAAAAAACCTGACCAAAATTTGGCAAGCCAGGACACATCCCTCGTCTGGGAGCAGCCTCCTTTATCTCCTGCCCCTTCCCTATCGAACCCCTGTAGCCCTCTCACCCCCACCCCCCAATTAATTCAATCAGTTGTAAAAGTAACACAACACCGACACTATCACACATTTTGCAATGGCTGGGAACTTCTGCTTTGTAAAGAGTTTGTTGGTGGGTTTTTTTTTAAAATCTACAGACTTCCAGACTAGTAGTTAACATGTGTTCAATTTGCCTTTGTAAACGGATTACCAGAAGTTCAGGGTTTTTGCTATGTTTAATTTCTGCTTCGCAAGATGAATGATCTGATTCAGGTTTCTGTTTTTTATTTCCTGCCGATACTTCAGTAAAATTCAAAACGACTCCATCTCTAGCTAATCTTTCAATTACTTCACGCAGCACTGCCTTTATGCGCTTTTGAAATTTTTATGATGACAAAGAGAATTTGTTCAGAAATATTTTAAATGCTGTAATCTAAACTATTAGGAAAATAAAAATCCAGAGCTGTGCCTCGTCTTTGGAAGCTAATAAGAACAATACGGGTTTCGCTCCAAGAAATTCCCTTGAGACTGTCCAGACCATTGCTGCTCAGCGACTGAGGGGAAAGGGAAGAGAGGGAAGAAGTGGGGAATAGACAACTCATTAACAGCTAGTGACATTTCACTTAAGAAAAACACAGGGAGGAAAAGTTGTTATGAAGCAACAGACCAAAAAAAAAAAAAAAAAAAGAAGACAATTCCTCATATTACGTCTGGTGAACCAAGAGGGAAATCTCAACGCCCACGGACTGGGACCAACTCCAGGAGGGAAACCTTAGACCACTACGTCAACCTCTTACAGTAAACATGTTTTGCAGGTTTATACAGTTCAGCCGAAATTAAAAAAAAAAAAAAAAAAGAAGGAATAATGGCTCCAGAACGGTTTTGTGGGAGCCCGAAGCATCAAGACAATCTGCCTACGCTGGAGAAAACGGTTTTGCCCCCAGTGCCCATACGGCGGGGACCTCGGCGAGCAGGCGGGATGCCGCCTCCCGTCAGCGTGTGCTGGAGGAGCGAGGGTTGCTCGACCACAAAAGTTTCCATTGTACGCCTGCCACATCTGCAGCAGCCCGCCTGGTTCGGGGCCCGAGGCAACTCCCTCCTGGCTGCCGGCCAACCAAAGTACACCAGAGCAATTTATACCTTTCCAAAATGCAAATAATTCAAATTACAGACATAACACAAAGCTGAAGCAGACACATTTCAGGCATTCCCGTTAAAGTTTACTCTCTGGAATTACCGTACCCAAATGGGCAGTTGTTATATGGGGAAGGGGGGGGACACACGGAGGCAGGAGAGGAAGCAGAGGAGGAGGCACGGAGGAAAAGGGAGAAGGGAGAAAACGGCTTTTCCAAAGGCCTTATTTCATTCCCTTTCATTTCGCTATTTACTTTTACCAAGTAGTAAGAAGTGTCTTCTCCAAACCAAATGCTTGGCTTTGTTCTGGCTTTTTAAAGATTTATAGTGCAGTATTTTGAACAGAAAGACACCTCTTTATATAGTTAAAAAGTTGTGTCAAGGTATTATACTTGCTTTGTTTTGTTTGTTTTTTGTTTTTTGTTTTTTGTTTTGTTTTGTTTTGTTGGTTTTTTTTTAACAAAAGGGAAATAAACCTAAAACATCCATGCCCAGAACCACAGGGAAAAAGCCCTGCAGAGTCCCCGGCGGAGTGCCCTGCTCCCCCGGTGCCAGCAGCAGCAGGTGACCCGACAAAGCCAAGGCTTCACCTGGGGACCCGTGCCAAGGGCTGGAAGAAGGACCCTCGAATCCCTCCTCCTCCTCCGAAGAGCCAGCACAAGAGTGCGGCAGTGCTGGAGGGGGAGCGAGAAACCCCCTTTTTCGCACGCCCGGGCTTGGCACTGCACTGACAGGTGGCCATCAGCGCTGCCGCCAGCTGAAGACACCGGGTTTTGTCAGGAAGCCTGACATTTACAGACTGATCGCTGTTATTTATAGCCCCCCCTGCTTCGGGTGCACTTCACCACCAGCCACTTCAGCCTTTTATTTATTTTTTTTTTCGGTGCTGTGACACTCGGAGCACCTGGGATTGCTAATGATGAAAGTACCGCGAACCTACCGCGTTACGTGGGGTGGATTTTCAGCTTTGCAAAGCATAAACACCCTGTTTTAACATGTGGCGGCTGAACGGTGAATGGGCCTTTGTAGTCTGCTCTTATCAGTCGCTCGCTCCAGCGTTAAAGGAAACTGCGCACAAGTCCAGAAGTAAAAATACTCTAATTCATCAGGGAATTCCCTGCAGTATGAGTCACTGAACGGCTTCCCCACCACACCCAGCTACAAGATTTCCACATAAAAAGGGACTGTAAAGGCCTGTTTTAACACAGAAGCAGCGCTAAAAAGTAGCTGTGTAAATCTAGCGGCATCAGTTATTCACACATAAAGCCTAGCAGACCACAACATACAGATTTTCTTCATGGAAAAGCAACACAAAGAGCTATAAAGACTTCCCGAACAAATTTTTCTGCCATCTTCCCCTTCTCACTGCCCATTAGGACAGATCTCCCAGGATTTCCAGGGCTGGGTTTACCTTAATACCCCAGGGAACCACAAGCGTAGTGCCAGGGGTTCGCAAACTCACAACAGTAACTTTCATTACAGACCAATGGATGGAAGAACGGGAAAGAATGTACAGTACCAAAAAAACCCCAAGCCTGGAAACCCAGAAGGATATGACATCTGGCAGCCACTTAAACCTTGCCTCTATGAAATGGGCATAATGGGAGCGTTCAGATATATTTAAGTGATTTCACTTTACTACAGGAGGTTAAAACAGTCTATATTCTTTAGTAGTCCTGTGTTCACTTGAGATACGAGAAGAATAGACATTATCTAGGATTTCACTACCTATACGCAGTGTAGATTTTATACTCTTCCAGCCTGCGGCTCAACAGAGTTTGACTGCATTGGCTGGACTGTAAATCTGTATTTACATTCATATATTGCAAGTAAGATCGTGAAACTAGCTCTACCCTCCCAAAGGAACCCACTACTTGATTAATGTGTTGTGAGATTACCTAAACAGTAATGCCTATATTACATCCCAGATTACTTTAACATGTCCACAACAGGTAGGGCACAGATGCAATGCAGAATGATTATACAGTGTAATTTTGAGTTGCTCTGCAAAGGTTGTCTACCCTCCTATTCGGCCCTATTAATGAATATTCAAATCCCTTAGGAGTGAAGGATTTGCAAGTTTTCAATTTGCACTCCAACCCCTCTTCCCTGGGAAGTACACTCATGGCACCAAGACAACTGATCTGTGAATACATCTGGAAGGAAAGGATGGGTCTCCAGCCAGAGAAGAGGATGAGGACTAAGGCAAAGTCTTGTCATTCAGACTTAAGAGTCATTCTGTTTTGTGCAGAGATGCTATCAACTTCCAGGAGAAGGGCAGGTTGGGCTAGGTCTGTGCCTGGATTGGCAATGAAAGAGGTGAAGAGGCAGCTCTGTTGCTTGAAGGAGAGCACTCCCCACACCAGTCCTGGGCACGACCCACTGGCACTGTCTCACCTACTGGCAGATATACATTGGCATGGGTGTACTAATGCCCGATTCTGCTCCAGAGGCAGCAGCCTTTCGGACCTGAGGATGCCACAAAGAGCTGGGGCACTTTTCTAGGCTGGTCTTGCAGGTGTCTTGCTGTGAACAACATTTCCCCAGCTGGATACCAGCAAGCCCAATAATCTGTAGGTGGAAGTCTATGCCTGTGTTTACACACCGGCGTAGGTTTTAAAGACATTTACAAGAGACAGGCTATAAGGATGAAGCAACACCAGCCAAGCAGTCTGACATGGGATGTACAGGGAAGATGGGGCAGAAGAGAGCAAGAAGACATTCAGAAATGCAGAGGGAGTGGAGAATAAGTAGTTGCAATGTAAGTGGCCAGGACCTTTCTTTCAGCCACCTCTGTGGCACTTCATTCTCCTGAGATCTGCTGCCTCTTAGGGCTCTGCAAGGAGCAAGATGCCTCCCGGTCGTGTGTGAACCCAGAGCCACCTCCTGCTGCCATCCCACTGGTGCCATGGCCTCGCTGCCACCCGGCACCTTGACCCCGTCTGCCTCTCCAGCCACCCTGATCTCCCCTTTGCTCTTTCACTACTTTTGCAATGAGACCACACAGCTGGTCTGATTTTTGCCTACTTTATTTCCTTCTTCCTTGCCAGGAAGACCCCCAGCTGTTCTTCTCTGCCCTCCCCACAGCCTACGGTCCTGCTACAGAGACTTCCCCCATAGCTTTGTTCCCTGTCCCTGGCATGTCTTCTGGCATGCATCAGTCCCTGCGCAGCATAACTGACCTATTTGTATTTCTACATCAAAGCTGCTATATTTATTTGTGTCTCCTCATAAGCATTTTTTCAGCGTATGGATTTTGTCCATTCCTTCAGCTATACATTTTTACAGCACTGAGCTGAATATCATGTAGACTTAGGTATACCTGTCATGCATATGATGCTTTCAAGTTACTTTTCCTCTCTTTTTTACCTTAAATGAACAATAAGAAAGTCATGCAGCAGCCAGGTGATAAAAATCCAGTACAAACTGTATCTTACAGTACTTTGGCATCTGTGCCAGACATGCGCTTCCTCTCTGGTTGCTCAGCTGGGCAAGTCAAAAGCTGAGAGACTCACTTTGCCTATACGGTGAGCCTTTTAAGCTGCATTTACCACAGTATGTCTAACAGACTTAATTATTCTGAGTTCAAGTGTTTGCAAATGAACTGCAATTTTAGTCCAGGTAATTAAAAAGAAGTGCTGTGCTGACAACTGACTGATCGGGGTTCGTTTTGAGCCAAAACCATTGGAATGACCTGCCAGATCCTATTTTCAGCAGAATGGAAGCTGGTTATGCAATCTGTGCACCTCCCCCTATTCAAATTGCCGTTGGTCTGAGGGTTTTATTTAATAACTCTCAGTAATGCCAGGTCTAAGACACTCAACTTCCAAGTAAAACTGCAGCTTGACATCCCTGAAAAATCTCTCCAGAGCAAGCAGGTCGAACCAACGCACCCAGCACAGCCACCCACCAGCAGTCATGACAATGCTTCCCTCTGTCTTTGGTTACATTCGTGTCATCTCCTTGTCTTCACAATTTTACTTTCCTCTGGGAACCTCTAGTAGGCTGAACCTGTGACTTTGCAGCTGAAACCGAGTAAAATATTCCTGGTCCATCTTCTTCACTCTAATCTGTCTCATATTTTCTCAGAGACTACTGGAGTAACAAACCTCACAGCCAGTTTAAACCAAGTTCCATATTTTCCTTCCATGAACAGTTCTTTTCCTCTACTTCTTCTGCTTGATGCCAACATCACCACCTGTACTATAGCTACTCCTACTTCTTTCTCATCTTAAGACGTAAGCTTGATCCAAATGCTTTCAATTCTTCCTTCTTGATTATTTTTTAAGACACAAACTCTTCATTTTATCTATACGGCCACAACTTATCTTCCAGAGACAACTCATTATGGCAACCCCTCATGACTTTTTAGCAGAGTCTAAACAGTAAGCTTTTCAACAGCATTTTTATTTTTTCCATCGCACTGTCCCCCTCATGTCCCTTTTCTTGTTTCTCTTGTCCAAGAAGGTCAGGCTCAATCTCAGAAGTCGTTCCTCCTCTCCTCTGTTTATCTGCCTTGATATCAGCTTCCCTGAAACAAGGCACACCTTGGAAATGTCTTATCTCTCTATTCCTCTCTTAAATGTCATTGTACTTTCCTCCACATTGCTCTTGAAGGTGTAATGTTACTCCCTCAACAGACCCAAAAGGAATATGCTCCTCTTCCCTCAGCTCTCCCTACTTTTCCTGTGATGCCCACTTGAGACATGAACCACCTCTTAATGATGTCAGGGAAGTAATAGGAGACAATGAGATGTGTTTTTCCAAAAGATGTAGACAATCCCTCAAAAAACTAAGTACTTTGCAGGTATCCCCTTGTACTGGTTTATGTGGCAAGGTTTTGGTAGCAGTGGGGCTGCAGGGACGGCCTCTGAGAAGATGCCAGAAGCTGCCCCCATATCAGACAGAGCCAGCTCTAGCTGGCTCCAAGATGGACCCACCACTGGCCAAACTTGAGCCTATCAGCCAAGCTGGTGGCACCCCTCTGACAATGTATTTAAGAAGGGGTAAAAACCACTGTACAGCAGCTGCGAGAGAGAGGAGTGAGAATATGTGAGAAACAACCCTGCAGACATCAAGGTCAGTGCAAAAGGAGGGGAAGGAGGTGCTCCAGGCACCAGAGCAGACATTCCCCGGCAGCCCATGGAAAAGACCATGGTGAGGCAGGTTGTCCCCTGGCAGCCCATGGAGACAACCACACCAAAGCCAACATCCACCCTGCAGCCCATGCAGACCCCATGCTCCTGGAGCAGGCTCCTGGCAGGAGCTGTTGCCTGTGAAGAGGAGTCCATGCAGAAGTGGGTTTTCTGGCACGAAATGCAGCTCTGGGGGACCTATGCTGGAGCAGCCTTCCGAAGGACTGAACCTCGTGGAGAGGATTCACGCTGGAGAAGTTTGTGAAGGACTGTCTCCTGTGGGAAGGACCCACGCTGGAACTGGGGAACAGTGTGGGGAGGAAGGAGCGGAAGAGAGGAGCTGTTATGGACTGACGGCAGTCCCTATTCCCTGTCCCTCTGTGCCACTCGGAGGAGGAGGTAGAAGTCGGGAATGAAGGAATGAAGTTGAGCTAGGGGATAAAAGTGGTCTTTAGTTTTGCCTTTGTTTCTCACTATCCTACTCTCTTTTTAATTGGCAATAAATTATTTTCCCCAAGCGGAGTCTGTTTTGCCTGTGACAGTAATTGGTAAGCAATCTCCCTGTCTTTATCTTGACCCATGAGCTTTTTCATCTTATTTGCCCCCACCTCCATCCTGTTGAGGAGGGGGAGTGAGAGAGCTGTTTGGTGGGTACCTGGCAGCCAGCCAAGGTCAACCCACCACACTCCTTTCCTCTACTGTCTTTAGGCACTGATTGCTTCATTAGACTCAGCTTTCTGGTAAGGGCTGTGAATTTCTGTGTGTTTGGACAGAGGGTCCTACTGCAACAGTAACAGTAAAAACTATCCAAAATCTTGTGCTAGTTATAAAAGTTCAGAGACAAAGCTTTGATTGCACAGATACAGCTGCTTGAAGCCACTTAGTCTGGCAAAGACATGAAAGAATAAACTTCAAGCACTCAGTCACAGTGTCTATAATAATGAAAAATTCACACAATTACTCAGACAAGAGACTTTTCACTAGAGACCATATGGTTATTCCTTATTTCTCTGTTGTCCACAGTAAGTATCTGTGATTGATTGATCTCGTTCTTCACTGTGAGAGCAACACTCTGGATGAGACTTGTTGCCGCTGATACCATCTCATGTGTATGGCTGCTGTCCCGCTCTGTCTTCGCCATTCCCTAGACTAAACAGCCAGGAAAAACTGAAACGTGCTGACATTTCCTACAAGCTACATCACTGCTCCTGCGTGTGCGTGAAAGGGTTCCACCGTCAAATGACTCCACTATTTGATGACACTATTTGCCCAAGGATCTGTTTCTGGGCAGTGGCCAGAAACCCCTTCAGCTATCAATACATCTCTAGGAAATAGGTTCAAGTGACCTTCACATGAACCCCATGCTCCCAACTTGTATGCCTTTGAAGTTTCCAGTTTATCGAGTTTCCAGAATTTTTAACCTCACTGCACATGAGTCAGCGTGTAACCGCTCACTGCCAACTGGAACGTGCGTCCTGAACTTGGATAAACAGACAGATAAAGACAAAATTATGTAGTATCTGTCCATCTGACTAGAGGGGGAAAGGGAGTTTTGCCACTTGCTTATTTATTATGTGAGCTACAGTATGATTACCAGTGTGAAACATGACCCCTTTTTGGCCAGTTGCCCCCCAAACTGTGACTGCTATTGGCAATGGAAAGAGCAATGGAAAGATCTCTGAGAATGAAAGATCTTTTACCAAATGGAGCTCTGCCAAGACTCAGGTCACCCGTCTCCCCATCACATCACATCACGTCAAAACAGACGCCAAACCCTGAGCTCCAAAGTGTAGCTGAGTCAAACCAAAAAGTCCACATGCTTTCCCAACGCATCCGTTCCATCCACATGCCACTCAAATGTTTCATCAACATATCATTTTCCAGAACTTTTTATAAGTTCTCCTGAAGCTAAAATACTGCAGTTGAGTTACCTGCCGTACAACAAGGTAACTTTTGCTCACACAACCCATGGGAAACAGAACTAAATTTCTCAGACCGACATTTGTACCTTAAAGCATCAACTGATTGATCCTAATCTTTGCCAGTGAAATTTGAGAGGAACAAAAAAACCTGTGAAATGCAGGAGTGGACACTTAAATTCATCCAGCTTCCTTCTTTTCCATATCGCATTTACTTTGTACAAACATTCGGCTGACCAAGTGTGACCACACCTCTAACGGGAAGCAAACTGTTAAGTTTTCCCATCTGAAATACAGAAAAGCATGATTTCCTTTGGTATATACACCAAAAAACTTGGTGATTTCACCCAGCTATCTTTCATCTGCTCTAGTATAACTATTACCATGCCACGTCAGTGCCTTCGTGTTCTAAGACCAAAATCTGTTCCAGCAGGGAAGAGGAACAATTTTGACAGAAAAATCCATTTAACAAAATAAAAACAACAGTAGAACGAACAGTTCAAAACAATAATTAAATCTAAAAAAACTCTTTAATCACTTGAAAATATTCAAAAAGAGAAAAATCCCTGGAGAAAATGTTGCTTAGGTGCTGTTTATTTCTCTGTCTTTCAGGAACTTGAGTTTCAAAGGCTTTGGGCACAACAGCTGAGGCTATTATGCAATTAATTAGGTTACAGAGTGCGTAGGTGCTAGGATCGCTGTTGATTTGAAGACTGAGTAATTATTAATATGTTCAAAACCACCGAAGTCTGTAAACCTGGAGTTACTCCGAGATATGGCATTGCAAATTATGAACTTTATTAATGTCCATCAAAGAGAGTGATGCATCTTCAGGGAGGGGCATTTGTCACAAGGAAGCTCAAATGCGGGCCTTTGACCAGGACAAAATGGCCCTCAACATTAACAGCCCACAATCAGAATTTCAAAGTCAGTGTTATTTGAGAAACTAATCCTGTAGTGAAGTTGGGTGTTACATTCCTGCCTTTTTGCTCTTTAGAACTCTTGCCTTGAGCTCTGGTCACTAAGCAGAAAACCAAAGAAATGTGCTTGGAGTTCTAACTTAACTAGTGGAAACTCAACTGAATGATAATTAATAGTTACACACCAAATATCCATTTCTTCCCATAGATTGCAACTTGCTAATAATGAAGATTTCAGTCAGTTTAACCTGATCTCTTAGGTATGTCTAGACTTGGCCAAATCCGCGGAGTCCAGAAATACTTGAGCTAGTTCCAGTGCCAAAACCATTCTAGCTACAGGAGCAAGGAGCAATTTTTGTGCAAGGAGTGATTTTTGGGGTAGATTAACTCTTTCAGATCTTAGTGCAAGTCTCTTTCTAAATCCCAAAACATCTTAGGCAAGTCTACAACATCCTAGAGCGTGCCAGGAAGACATACCCATAACTTTCCTGTGCTTTGATGCTTCGGGATATTGGCTTTGTGACTCATCAGTGAGCTTTCACTCATCAGTTACAGGAAACATTTTGTGAACTGAGTGAAGACAAACTAGGATTTTTCTACCGCACTCAGTTTTATAGCTCGCTAACCATAATCTAACATACTAGGAGCCAGTAGTCCGGTCATTTCTGTTAGGCTTTTGTGCTGCTTTGTGTTCAGTAACTCACATTACCTTCAAAAAACTAGCTTTGAAAAACAAATACACAGTGTTTGCAGCAGTTGTCGCCAAAAAAAAGGTAGCTGACAGATATACAGTCCTTAAAACATATTCTCCAAACACCTCTGCACTTTCTGAACTTCCCTCCAGATTTTTGTTGCCTGGTATATTTATAATCCAGAAATGAAATTAAAAGTTTCAAAAAGAGAAGTAAATAAATCAGTGTCTTTTATTATAATTCCAGATCACAATCCATGCTCTTGCAGATGCAGGTGTTAGACAGGAAACATTTTGTCCCTCCTAGCCAAACACCTCCTCCCATAGCTAACAAACATCAACTTCATGTCATCTGCCTTCGTAACTGAAACGCACACCTTGCCTCCACAGAGAATACCAGCATACAGACGCCAAGGGCCCTTGCTGGTAAGAAGTTGCAGACTTTTTTATATTTTAGAAAGTACTAATTCTTCTGATGAAAAACTGATTGGTACCGGACATCCTAAACCTAGTACCCAACCACCAGGACATGCAAACTCACAAGACCCTTTTGAAACTCAGGAAGAGAAAAGCATGACTACAAAGAGAGACAAAAAGTGAAAGAAGATAAGAAAAACAATTATAAGTGTAATTTGTAAGAGACAAAGTCATCGTGGGACTCCCCAGTCTAAGGAAATTGTGAATTTAAAAGAGTGAACCTCTCAAAGCACATTCAACATTCACTTTTTTACTACTGCTAGGTTTCTTGGACGGTCATTTTACACCATCGTTCATCACTGGAAAATACAGTCTGATGTGCCAGCAAGAAAACATTGACCAAAATCCCATAAAATAAGGACTCATTTCAACACATGAGAACTTTTTTATGGTACTGTAAAAGGCTTGAGCAAATTTTAGTCAACTTCTGAACAGACTCATTATTTATCCAAAGGGGTGTGCCTTCTGCCTGAGCACTGGACCACACCATGAGGGGTTCTCCTTTCAGAGGAGGTCCTCACAGCACTCCTCCCACAGTCCTTTCAGTACGCCTTGCCTTCATCCCTTGGTTGCCTCGTCCTTCCTCTGTGAGATGCAGAGTCACAGGGCTACAAAGTAAGTTTTGCTCTGTTTCACACGCTTCTTGGCTGAAAAGCAGCTAGTAAGGGGTTAAGCTGAAAGCACCAAGCTGCTGCTTCCCCCAGCTGAAGGATTGATTTGATCATTCTTCAGGGATTCCCTCCTGTATGAGTCACTGCTCAGACAGACTCCCCACGAAAGGAGGCCAGGATAATGCCATTCCTCCAGAGACTACAACAGCTGAGGGCTAGCCCTGAAGACGGAGAGCTTGGGACTCATGCTTGGAAAAACATTCAGCGGACCACAATGCACTCAGCAGACTTAAAGAAATTATTCAGACAGAAGAGGGAGGGGAAAAAAAAAAGGGCAAACAAAAAGTGCTCTCAAACTCTTTGCCTTAACGAATTAAGTATGCAGACTAGCATGAATTAGACAAGCTCCCAGAGACTGCCTCCCAGCTTGGGGACTCTGCCCCAGTGAGGACTGAAGACATGAGCTCATGTAGTATAATATTTAAATTTTATATAAAATATACGTTCTCTTTATAAGCGCAATGATTCCTGTGATCTATTACTTTGTAACAGCTGTGTTTGGCTGGTACCCACTAGGAACGTGATCAACATTTCAAATTCAAAAACAAAAGCAGTAAGAGTAGCAAAATTAATGAACGTCTCCAGCTAATCACAAAAGTTCATAACCAGCTTTCTAAGAGAAAGAGAAACTATGCTGGTGTTCCCTCTCTTGACCTACTTTCATAGATGTGCAAGAGCTGAAAGGGAAAGAAACATTGTGTGCTGATTTACAAGAGTGAAGGCTGGTAATGTTTGTTCATTTGACACTAAATACAGTGACTCTGCTCAAAAATTGAGCTGGAGCACTACAACAACGACGCATCACACTTGCTTGTTTCCAATGCATCGAGCTGTCTTAGGCAGCGTAGCACACAATTCATCACAGAAGCCCTAGAAATTGCTGAGCCCAGCTCAGCCGGCAACTTTGCTTTTTGTGTGCCATTCCTAGTGACATGATTGCAGTTCCTGGAGATGCTGAACAGTCTCGACTTTAAAGGCTCAGCCCCCGCAGCGTACCTCCACGAGGCAGGACTGCCCAGTAACCGCAACAAATTTACCATCAGACTACTAAAACCAGGCAGTATGGTTTCAGATCAGATCTTTCAATACTGACTTAACGATCTCGATTACTTTTCAATGATAGCAGCTCACTGACTGATTCCTGCAGCGTTGCCCATGCCGGGGGAAGAGTGCACGGGGATCTCCGGTGGTGCTTTCATGTAGAAGAGACACTCCTGCACTGGTCCATCCTGTCAACCCATGCACCCAAATAGTTTACCCCAGGAGTTTTTCAGGGTGACAGGCAAGGCCTTTTCATAATTTTCTTCCTCATCAGTACACCCCGTGTGCAGCAGTAGACTCACAATGTTTAAAAAAATGTTGCTTATATAAATTATTTTCTATCTATATGCTGTCTCTGTGCAGCCTCAAATTCCTTTTGCTCAGGGGAGGTATCTGTCTGGTTAAGAAGTAGAAGGCTGGCCTCATTTTGCATTTTTTAAATTTAAGGCTATACAGTGAGCATCCTGCTTTTGGTGTACTTAATGCTAAAGGAGACAGTGTCCAAATCCATGCTGTGGTACCTGCTGGTGGGAAACCAGCATCATCATCATAACCCTTTGGGATGGGATGCTTCAAAATTTGTCCAACTCAATAAAGGAAGAGGAGAGAAAATAAGTATGAAGGAAAGCACCCTTTAACGTGGTTTCCTTCCTGTAATGAGGCAGATCGAGGACTTTGCTCCTGGCATGTCACACTAACCCACTTCTGTGCAGCAAAGGAAGTTTAAATATAAAGTAGACAGCCACCTCCTTGCCTCCCCTCACGCTACGCAAAGAGCAGAATTCAGGGGTTTTTTAATTGCGGTACCACCTTTTTTTCCTTTTTTTAAAAAAACTTTCTTAAGAAACAAAAAAGGTGTTTTGCTTATTTCACGGCCAAAGCCTGACCGCGTGCGGTGTGGTGCTTGGGGGTCACAGGAACGGCGGTGACTGGCTCTTGCTGAGGTGCTGGGGTGTTACTTCCACACCCCACACCCCCCACTTTTGGTGACTTAAACCTCACCAACCCAGGACTCCAGTGGGGAACTTCAGGGAAGTGTTCTGCTCTTCCCCTGAGCCTGAAGACACGGATGTCTTCGCTTCCAGAGCCTCCCCTGCTCACCCCGCCACCCCTTCCTGCGGCCCAGCTTCCTGTGCCACTGGCAGAGGCCACGGGCAGGAGAACGGCACGGGAACGTCGTGGTCATGGAGGGTTAAATGGGCGCAGTGCCAAAGCTGGTGCTGGCGGCCTGAGGAGTGCCCAAGACTGTTTAAAGTTCAGGAGGGGGTTCAGCCGGCAGCTGAGGAATCCATGGCTTGTGCCAGCACCACGGAAACCCTTTCCAAAACAAGACTCAAAACTACCCTTAACGATCTTGATCTCGTTTCAGAGCCTGACTTTGACTCACAGCTCGGCTCCCACTGCCTTCTCCCGTGGGGGCATTCGCCCGTGTGATGCTCTCACCCTGTGACTCACGGCTCCTGCAGACACCCCACCGCTTCTGCAAACACCTTCTGCTCCAGCCCCAGCTCCCACCTCACGCCACCTGCTTCAGCCCAACCCAGGACCCTTCCCCAGGAGGACCAGTCCCACCACCAAGGCACTGCAGGAGCAGCACTGGGTGAGGGAACAGTTGTGTCCAGTCGTCCCCCAGTCCTCAAAGTAAACCAGAAACATGTTCTTCAAATGATTGTGTGTGTGCTGCAAGTCCTCCTCAGCCAGCAGTTTGTAAATGCCACCAGTCTCAATTGCCACAGAAGCAGACACAGGTATGCACACATACCACCAGCAGCACTTCTCTTCTCTCTTCCACAATTTACAGAAAAAGTTTAACAAGATGCACCATCTTGCAGGTTTTATGGGGACATGCCACCAGAGGTTTCAAACACCTTTCACAGGTCCTGCCCGGTACAGCCATGGTTTGCCACAAAAACAAATACCAAATGTTGACTTTCAATGTCGTTATTGTCTACCTGTAACTACACCTGCCATAGTTCGAAACCTCAGCATTAGACACAGCTCAGATCACTTTCACAGCTTTGCCCAGTGACATGGAAAACATATTATGTGCAGAAGAAAATGTCATTACTGTATTTATGCTTTCATCATTTGGCAGAGATTTTAAAACAGGGACAAAAAAAGGCAGACCGGAGTCTAGATTGAAAAGACATACCTGGTGCTTTCTCCACAAAGATGACTTTGGAGTCTTGCAGAAAGTTATGGCCAGTCAGTATCATTTTTTTCCCTCCAGTAACAGGAAAGCTGTCAGTACTTTGCTTCTCCACCAGAGGCAGTTCTTGGGCAGATCTCTGAGCTGGAGAGTTATAAAGAAGATAAAAAAAAAAAAAAAGCAAAGAAAAAAAAAGCAACCACAAACACACAGAAAAAAAAGTAAATACTGTTAAAAACTTAATGCTTACCCTCACAAGATAAGTTGAGGTTGATATAGAAACAAAGAAAGGTCAGAAGGTTTGCAGGAAACATGGTTGGTTTTCAAGCGCCTTGATTGTAAACAATAGGGTTATCAAACACAGCAGCATAGATTCAAAAGGCTCAGAACAAGCTGTTTTAAAACTCAGCTTGATCTGTACTACATCAAAAAGTATATTTTTATTGAAATTCATTTATTTTAAATAATCTTCTCTTATGTTATCTATAACATACACGCCATGTGTTTACAAGGCACACATGACAAGATGATCATTCATGTCCAAAATGTGTTACAGTCACTATACACTGTATCGCCAATTCTGCAAACTCTCTCTCTTGCAGCAGCAGCAGCCATTGGCCTCACAAACCAGCAGAAGCTCATGGTTTAGAGAGTGTATTTCCACAAGAACCTGAGTGCCAAAGCACACGTGGATCCATGCAAACAGAATCTGGTATTCTCGTGGCACATATTTTATCCCCCCCCAAGTGGGACATGGAGTGAGCGTGGCTGTGCTTCAAGGGATGATGTGACATTTTATCCAGATTACATGGTTCCTCCTGGTGTCACATGCACTAAGAGATGCATGAAGTTTTTGGCACGAGCTTATTCCACATTCTGCACTGGAAATAACACTAGTCCTTATTTTTTTCTCCTGTTTTCTGCTCCTTTCAGGAGGCACGTACCACGCTTTTGCTCGTTACACAACCCTCAAAACTGCAGTTGACTGATACAAATCCAATCGGCTTCATATTTAGTGGCTTCCTGAACTTGGCACCTTTGCACGGACCAGTTCAAGATGTATTCAAATTGTGCCTTATCCTGCTATATAGCAACTGAAAAGCTCTCATCTTTTTTGAGCAGGATGAAACCATCTTTTGCTTTGCCTGTTAGCCTAGAACTTGTCCTTAAAGAACAAACAAAGGGGAAACTATTCATCTCACACATATCCTGGACAGGGCTTTATGCCACTCTACATGGTATTGCTAAGAAGGCTCTGCTATTCTTTATAAATAACATAGGCTTATCTTAATGTAACTCCCTTCTCACTGCCAGTGCTCATTTGTTTATTTAAATGAACGACAGTGAAGGAGAGAAGCTATCACTGTTGGTCCAAACCATTACCCTTTCCTACAACTGCTGCCTCTCTTGCAGACTTGGACTACCAGAGCAGCAGCAATGCTACCCTAGGCGAAAGGATGGACAACTGTCACTGGTCTGAAAGTCTGTCACCAATGCCACTGCTTTTGCAAGAGGAATGCAGGGATGCTCTTTCTTGCAGTCTCTCTATTAACCATCCCTGAAAGAGCACCATGCCTCCAAGAGACGAAATGCTGACACGCTCCAGGACCTGCCAGACACGGCTGGTGGGACTCCAGCCTGGCAATGACGCAGGGACAAGCGTGGACACAACCCTCCAGCACGCATGGAGCTAGGGATGGTCAAGCCTTCATCCCCATCCCCTCTGCTCCCCACCCTCAGAGGTCACCCTCCCCCATACCTGCCACATGTTAAGTTACTCCCTACCCTGTCAGCATCAGAAAGATCCATTTTGTGGAATCCAACAAAACCTTAAAAACCTGTTTCAGTCCATCCGGCTGAACAAATTAGCATTGGGAGTTAGACTGAAATTCAATTTCCACCACTTATGCTGGAGCATTAAAGCTACACAAAGTGAATAGGTTTTGTTTTATGTGTGGGAGGCTGACGAGGCTTACAGAACAAGAATGATATAGGTGTCTTTGGAGGATGCCCCAGTGTATCTGATAAAATGCAGTCTGTTCAATCAAAGAGACCCCAGTGCGGAAACCTGGTTTCTGGAGGTTTTCTGAAGCCGCAGGCAGCTTGTGCCAGTGTGTCAGCTCTAGTATACTGCTAGCTCCTCATCAAAGGGGTTGGGGTTTGTTTGCTGGTTTTTGCTTTATGATGGGGAGAGAGAGAGTGAATAGGACATGATAGTTGCTCTCCAAAAGTCCTACAGCAGTTACCTGTACGATAGGGAGTCACCAAAAGAATAAGCCTTGTCACTCCTAAGTCTACTTTAATTTAAGTGCACTCTACTTTTGTTTTAAGTGTGTTCTCTCCTATAGAAATCAACCCACAAAGCCAGTCATTTTTTTCTAAGACACGGGTATTTTGTCTTCAGTATAAACCACGTGCTTTTGGAAAGCAGACTAAGGTTCACCAACTAGACAGGTAAAGCAAAACCAATGTATAGCATGTCAGTGGAGAAAGACTGCGTGTGGGGTGGCAAAATACCCAGCAAGAGAAGGATGTTTGCTGCTACTCACAGCACTCAATGGGGTTGGAGGCTACTTGCAAGGAGAGGGTCCTGCCATTGGCCTGTGGGATATGAACCCTGAAGACGAGCCGCACGCGTGTGTTCTTCCGACCGATGTCTGTCTCTCCTTTGCGCAGCTCGATATCAGAGTTTCGGAGCTTTAATATCCCAGCACAATCAATGCTATCCAAAAAGAAACAGAGATCAATTACATTCATTTCAAGCAGACTTCAGGAAGATAATGAGTGTGCAATATCTTCCCTCTCTCCTGCACACCCTTCTTAAAAATCTGAGTCAGGCACAACCCAATGACCAGGCTGAACACAGCAGACTTTGTTAAGCCTAGCACTTGCATCCACAAGTAGCTAAGTTGGGCTATCTGTAGTAACAGGTAGTAGTTGCTGTTGGGCACACAAATTTAGGATGTTGCTTCAGTTTCCAGAGGAAGAAAATCTAAAAGATCCTTCCTCCCCAGCACATCCTGTAAGGATAGCGCTTACAGACTAACTAAAGCCTAAAGAAACAGCGAGACTAGAACGTCAATGGAATGAGACGATAGTGCACAAAGTGTTACTAACCCAGAACGCAGGGTTACTTATGATTTCACTTTTTACACCTAATTTGGAGAAAAACCTGGCATGATTTTTATTCTAGGGCAAAGTCCTGAAAATGATTATTAATGAGCACAGCTCTCCCTGAGGTCAGTTCTACTGTCAATGTGTTTGTATTTGAATGAGTTGGAAATACTCCCAAGCTCAGTGTAGAGCTGAAGCTCTGCATGAAAAAAACTAAACTCAGAGTTCTCCCTCCACATTAGGGAAAAAACATGCTTTTCATCAGATATTACTATTTCTGACCTCTCTCTCCTTTTTTTTAAACTTTGGTTTTCTCCTGGATGAGTTTACAAGTCAGGATTTTTGTCAAAGCAAATTTCAACAGAGGAAGTTCCCCGAACAAAAGATATATAAACATACATACTCAAAAACCCACTGCAAAAATACCTCTGCTTTGGCCACGACTACAAAGGCTACATGGCAATTTCTTCTGGGTACTGGTCTCTGGCATGCATTTTATTACACTGAATATGCATAGTTTAATTTTATTTTGCACTCAAAGAGTTTAATTCCCCCTCCAGGCCTTTGAAGCTCTGTTCTGAAACAAACTGCAAACAAGAACTATGGCAGCACGGTTTTGATCTGCATTTTTTCTAAAGTATGGATTTCAGAACAACAAAAAGGCCCTTGCTGATACGATCAAAGAAACTAATGAAAGTATTAAAGCTTCTCAACAACACATATTAGCAGGTGAAGCCATAAGAATTATGAAATATTTGTACCTATGTCAAAATTCTATGCAAAGATCTGTAAGATATGGAAGAAACAATGCGCTTCTCAATACTGTCTCTCCTATAGCAACACTTGTAAAATAAATAAAAAGTACTCAATGACAATTAGTTCAGAGCCAATAAAGTTCAGAGGAGAAAAAGTATTTAAATTCAGGCTTGTAAAGTCATGGACATCAAAATCTGAAGTCAACAGGAGTAGCTAAATGTGCAAAAGTTTAAATGTGCAGATGAGCTTCAGTGTTTCACTGAATCAAGGCCTGAATACACAAAGTATGTGTGAGAAAAGTCCTTGGCTCCAAATTTCAATTCATTGTTAGTGCTAGACGAGGTTTTAGACTACTGACATATAAGGCTTACATATGCCAAAGCGTTGTTTGTGGTTCTTGAGACCGCTCTACTACGATCTGGCACGCATGTCACAAAAACACTCAGTTTGGCTCCCAAACTGTGTAACTATCTTTTTTCTAGGGAGAAAGATGATTGAAACGGTAATAATGTTCCTAGATGGCTAAAAATGGGATTCAAACTGGATAAATAAAGGGCCAAATAAATATTGCATGGGTAGAAACTGGTGAAATTTCAATAACCTCAATGGAGTCGTGCCAGCTTACGGTGACAGCAAATGAGGCCAACAATTCTGCACGCTTGTCATGACTTTTAACACAATGCACTGACAGACGTCCTCAGGTCTTGAGTGATCACCCTAAGCCCAGCTGGCAATGCAGCTAAACACATTCTAGCTCTTCTATTTACATGAGGCACTCCGGGGCATGTTGTACATGACACTGCAAACCAGCTTCTAATAACCACCACATGCAGAAGGACTTCAGGTGTCTGATACCATTTTTCACTTCATTAAGGCGTGGAAAACTGTATGAATAACAAGGAGTGAAACTGTCATTTTAGCAAGCTCCCTGGGATTCTCCCGTGGTATTTGGTTTGGTGGGGCCAGGATTTCTTGCTTGCTTTCTCTCTGTCTACCTACTTCTCTTTCTATCTCTCTACACATACACACAGAGATGCATGCATTTATATATAAATATGAGTACATTCACATTTATACACACACTGAGAGTCGTACATGCACGCAAGCACACACAAATTCCTCCCAAGGCAGGCACCTCAGATAAGGGTTAGGATCATTTCAACGAGGGGGGAGACAACTCAGATAAGAGGCTAGGATCATTTGAACAAGGTGGGCAGAGAGGATGGGACTGAGTAATGTGGAGGCTCTCATGTACGTCACATACACAGAGGGATATTTGAACCTTTATATACAATCCTATAATGAAATTTACCTGTGTGCAATGGACTTACAGAACACTTAATTATCACTCAGACTCCTACTAATTCAGAGAGCCTAAGATATCTGTGCCTGCTTTTCTGCACAGGACTAAACCTACCCCAGCTTAATAACTGCAATCTGAAAGTTGTATCACTTTTACTCCTCTTCTTAGTTCTAGAAGCTTTGCTTCTAAACAAACGTCATGAAAAATGTTGATTTTTATTATGTAAGAAGTAAAAGTGGTTTTACGTGTCTCAAAAAACTGCTAGGGTACTTGGAAATGCTCTCTAAGAGTTTGCTTTGACATCCAAAGATAAATTTTAATAGGCCCTGTTCCTTGTGCTAGTGCGTATAGGAGCAAGAGGTGTCATATTTAGAAACTAAATGCAGGAGCTGAGGTAGGAGATATTTACAGCTCGGTAACTGAGATACTTATTTTAAATGGCAAATAAGCACATTGGCTGAAACTCTAGAATGAAAGCAATCAGTTGTCATAAATATTTGTGAAGTTCATTTTGTTGTTAAGCTGATTAGGGGCAATTTGTCCTGGCAAAGTTGTGAAAACCTACTATTACAGAGAGAGCTTTAAAAAAAAAAAAAGAGAGAGAGAGGAGAAGGAAAATTGTGTAAAAAAAAAAACAACCAACACAGCAGAAATCAAGTGAGGCAACCAAGAGGAAACTGCTAGGAGTCAGATACGGTGCCTGGCTCTTACATCGCTCTCATGTTGTTCTCTGGAAGAAGTGGAATTTCCAGGACTTTGGTGTTGGAAAGTATTGTTTCGTGGCTGGTGGTGGAAACGGTCTTCCCGGTGATTCGATGAACCTGGTAGAAAGCATGGGGTCGCAGCAGGCGGTCGTCTGCAGTCCCAATGAACAGCTGTAGCGTGAGCGGCTCGCTTTCTAAGTAACCATGTAGCTGGCAAGAGAACAGAAAACGCCCACTGAGCACCATGTACATAAACTGCTAGGAATCAATTAAATTTTTATAAGCAGGAGAGCCTAATTCAAGGAGAGAATTTGTGACAGGTGCTATGTGTTAAGTTCCCCCCTTCCATTTTTCCTGTAATGTAATACTGGCACAATAAAAAGGTGCACTCAGAAAATGTCTCATTATCCTAAAGGACCTGAGGCACTTCAGATGGGGTGAGCTTTTGAGCGCTCCTGCTACATCCACAGAAAACTTTGCATAAATTCTGCCATGGCATTCAGCAAAAAAACCACAATGAAGTCAATGTTCCCTCCCGATACTGAGAGTGGCAAAACCGACGGAGTTTGCAAGCGAAAAGGACACAGCTCATCCATCCCCGAGCTCCCTGGGTCGTCCCTCATGCAGCAGCAGGCTGCTGCTCGTGACATGTCCCCTCATTAACTGATTTTTATGCTGGTAAATACCTCCTGGGACAGCGGGGAGACAGATCACATATACACAACTAGTAGCTCACCATGTGTGTCAAATTCTTGTTATAATCGCACAAAAATCTCATTGAAGCTACTGGGCCTGACTTGAACCTCATCCATGTTACAGTGACCGCTCTGATGACAACAAGAGTTATTTCTGCCACGGGCTGGGAATGGAGCAAGAGCAGAGTCTGACCTCATCCCCACCATCTCCTGAAGAAGCTACTCCGAGTTCACGCTGGTGCGAAGGAGATCACGGGTGGAGTTGTCTGGGGACGGCTCCAACCTCCACTTAACGCTGCCGCCTGACGTTGGGAAATGAGTCTCACAAAAATAGTTATCTTGCAGGAGTTAGCTGCGAAGCTTCATCCCAAGGGAAGGGAGGATGCAGCAACTATAGAAGAGAGAAGCGCGGGCATGGTGGGCTGTCCCAGGAGATTTGCTACCCCAGAGCAAACCTGCTCACTTTGGTATCAGTTTAGTTTCCTCTGTGAATGGTTCAGGTGGGTTTGGCCACGAGCTATCCACCATCACTAAATCTGACAGATCAAAACTAGACCACATTTTTAATTTATGGTGCATGCAAGTTCAAAGCTAAATAAAGCTGAAAGCAAGTGGTGAAACTCATATCAAATGTTGTTGATATTTGTGTTTTGCTTCCTTTCACTCTCCTTAAATCTTAAAAAGTAATTCATGGCTTCATAATAACATAAGACCTATCTCTCCGGGATATTTTACCATCTGACAGCAGGACTGCTATTAAGAACAAAGCTCTTGAGTCACTTTTGCTCCTCGAGGACCGCAAAATTCTGGTGAGTGCAAACACAGGCACGAAGCCTTCCCACTGCTATCAAATGCTGATGGCAACAGGAATGCACAATGGCAATGTTTCAGGTACCATGATGATCAACGCAGGAGCAAGGGCACGTTGTGCCCAGACACATCTTCCATCACTAACCGGGCATACTGCAGATCTTTCACCCCACACTTGGGTCAGAAAAGCCAAGACGAAAACAGAAGCGCTTTAATTATTTGTCTGATTTGGTGTAGCAAGTTTTACATCCTTACCTAAAGCACATGGATACTGGGAGGATGCAGGGACAGGAGGAGGAGGTTAATTTCCAGCACTATAGTATTTTATCAGCTCTGCATTGCTGAGACACCACACAAAGGCAGCTCGGAGCCAGGGGGTTATGAAGCGATATTGGGGGGGTTCCATACCAGAATTGTCAAATTGAAAATACATTAGCAGCAGTTTGAAATTCTGCGGTATCATCAAAATGACAGAGAGAGAAAAGCTGAGCCAAGCCTGCATGTTGCTTTTATTTTTCTTCACAGACTCAATGAGGTTGGAAGAGACC
>NW_009633243.1:46856-67380 GCF_000690535.1 Cariama cristata | reverse complement strand
ATGTAAAAATAGTGTATTATAGAGCACTATATCCTTTTGAATCAAGAAGCCACGATGAAATCACTATTCAGCCTGGCGACATAGTCATGGTAAGAAGGGATTGTGATATTACTTGAAAAAATTACTTAACTTTTTGCGCTTTTGTGATTGAAATTTATATGACAAGATTTTTTTACAGGCTTGAGAAAAATATTTCAGTGAATACCAAAAAGATATGATATGATATAGTAACCTATTATAATAATGGATAGCTTCTTACAGTTCATTCGAAGTGTGAAGTTTAAACTTAATCTATGAGTAGATCATATCAATTTTAGTATGCTGAGCTCTGTGTGTCTGTCGATGTGTTTAAAAAGGTTCCTATACAGAAGTTCTCAGTAAGAGGTTTCTTGTCCTTCAAGGGTACCTAGGGAATAAAGTTACTGTTATTTTCTATTGAGAGAGTGGCTATTATGTGTGGAATCAAAAACTGGCCTTGATAAATAAAGTATGTTTCTAATAATAAGAAATTTACCTTTTTATAAGAATAGTACAAGAGCGGTGTAAAATTTTTGATTTGTAAAAATCGCCTTTATTAAGAGAATGTGATGTCCATTGTAATACTATGTGAAACAATTACGTTAAAATACAAGATGGCTACACTTCTGTCATGATCACAGAAATATTAGCATAGTCTTTGTATGGTGGTGATACTTCTTCAGTAACACTGGAAATTATTTATACAACTCTTTTGGTGACAGTTTTTGACATAATGATCTAGTATAATTGTAACTTGGAATTGTTTGTATGATAATTTACTCTTTTTTTAATCTACTCAACTCTTTTGTGAGATAATGTTACATTTGTTTTAAAGAGGATATAAAATAGATAAAATGTCATTTCTAAAACTGGAAATGTCAAAACCTAAAAATTTGGTTGCAGGTGTGTTGATACAGAATAATTTCCTTTTTTTTATGGAGATGATGAGATATGGGGATATGGTCAGCCTATAACAGTTGTGTTTAAACAATATTCCGCTTTTGTCTCTGTCTCAAAAATTATAGTTCTGTTGTTAATGACTGCAGTTATTAAATGTGTATATTAATATTAATAAATTAGTAGTATGATCTTAACATGCATATGTCTATCCATAATGAAAATTCCTAATGTAAGTATTAAATGTTCACTGTGGGAAAGTATATTCATTATAGTGTTCTACCTGACAAAATAGATTTTAAGAGCTATTGGGTGTTGACACAGTTTAGTAAGAATGGATTTTGGAAAAATTGAGAAAGACTTACAGTGACTGAGAGTTTAAAAAAAAAAAAAAAAAAAAAGTAGACTCTATAAAGTTGTAATGATAACTTTTTTTTAAAAAGCATGTATTCTGGGGAGATGAGCCTTCATCTCCCAGCCTTTTTGGTTTTGTTGTTTTTTGGTTTGGTTTGGGTTTTTTTTTTTTTAATGATTCAGCTGTGTCACACTGAAGTGTTTGTGACATTAGAATCTGCTTTTGGAAAATAAAAGGCAAATCTTGGATTAGCAGCACTACTGAATGACTCGGGAAGAGGCCCGATGCCATCCTGAATAACAATGCAATGTGTTGTTATGCTGCATCAAGAAATAGCATTGGTCAGTCAGGTGTTAAAAGGCGAGAGGATACAGGTATATGGGTCTCCTTAGGGTCTTGAAAAATGCTGTGTTGTCTTACTTTCTTGGGAAATTGTAGCTAGGCATATAAGTAAACTGTAGTATTTTTTTTTTTTCCTTGAGGAAGAGCAATAACTATTAGGTAGACTTGCAAGGAAATAATATTTTTGCCAAAAATATATGATTTTAAGAAGCACTTCACAAGTTTTAAATGGAGACTTTGAGGTAATCCGAGTCTTTCTGTACGTTACTTTTGGACTTCATTTTAACTTGCCCTACAAAAGTAGGGTAACTACTCTGGATTTTCTTTATTTAAGTTACTTTTGACAATAATTAAACCTGATGACTGATTCTTGTGGGATTTATCTCCTGCTCTGTAGTAATTGCTTAAATGGGCTACTCTTAGAAAAGTTAATATAAGTAAGACACTTTTGTGAAATGTGTTATAATTCTGCCTTGCTTTAAATCATTGCTTTCCTGATGGAGGTTAAAAGGGAATGGGTAAGTGTGCTATGTGACTGTTAGGAAGTCTATGCAATTTATCATTTTCATAAATACAGATTTTGTTACCATGTAGTTTACTTGTTTTTCAATTCACCTAGGCTAAAATTAACAAACTAGCTCACATTGTCAAAAGTAATGTAAGTGCAATGGACCAGAACTTACTTTTGATAATGGGCATTTGGACTCCTAGACTCTTCTCTGTCCTTAAGTGTTTGTCATGTCCTGTGGTTCTAAAAGGTTCAAGTTGGTTACGTTTTCTGGAAAATAATAATTTACAAGCTTACATGTTAAAGTGTGTCTAATTTATGACATAAATGCAACTCTATAGTTAAGCTGACCTATAAAGTCAGGAGTTTACTGTGTGCGACAAAATCAGTATTGCTTAGAATAACTGTGTTCTAACATAGGCAAATTTAGTACTTCGCCATTTTAAAACTTCAGAAATGCCTTTATGCATGCAGGCTAGTGCAATCATGTCCTGTCATCGTATAGCTGTACAGAAGATACTACCCAAACTGTAACTGCCATGAGCAAAGAATCCAACTGTAACCCAAATCCATTGACTCTGCACATGGGAACCAGGCCTGAATCCTGGATGTAACTAGGACTGCAGAATTCGTTATGTCAGAATGACTTGTGGCTTTAATAGATGTATAGCTTGTAAATAGTTTTTACAACAGTGTAATGCACTTTTACACTGTGCATGAATCTTGAGACCTGTCTTGGTGGAAAAGAGGAAGAAAGATGAGGGTTTATTCTGAAAAGAAAAGTATTGTTTGCAAATTTGAGAAGGGTTTTCTTCTGCCTGACTTTCCAGTACACGTTAGTTATCTGTAGCACTGATGTATCTTGTGTAATGGTTTAGAGAATGCGTGAGGTGTGGGCTGTATTTTTTTTAATTCTTCCACTTCTTAATTACAGGATTTTTCTATTTTCTCTTAACTTGTATTTCTGCTTTCTCTGCTTCTTAGCTTTCTATGTACTTTAAATGTCTTTCACTGTAAACTGGATTGATTTATAATCCTAACTATAACTTAACCAAGCTTTTATCTGGGAACAAATATTCTGAGCCAAGAAAGCCATGCCTCTTTCAGGGCTCTGTCTGTTGGAGAAGTTTCTGTTGTGTGTATGAATATATGTATACAATGTATGGAATTCTTTTCCTTTGGATAGCTCTCTTACAAAGCAAGTCCAGCTGGCATTTGCTGCTGTTAGGCTCCAGCTTGAAGGAAATGAACGGATTCTGTTGTTGCTGATAATGTTTTGTATAGTACAGCTTATTTAAATAAATTTAAGCGTAATTCAGTGAAATACAGGTGAATTATTGAATTGCTGAACTGTAGTGACTCTGATAGCAGGAGAACATAAACAGAAAGTTCATTAAGAAGTTTCCATGGAAAGTCTAAAACAAATTCATAATGATAGTTTCTCATCAATTTTGTTAGTTATTTGATTGTGAGAGTCAGAATGAATGTTCTTTGTATTTGACGCATAGACAGCCTTGTTGTGTCAGATCCTGTGTAGGCGTAATCAGCATATGGCCTCTGGCCAGCAGAGCTTATATTCAGCATTGTAACAGGAATTCCAGTAGTCTCAAAATACCTAGATCAAAAGCCTACAAGTGGAATAGAATTAAAATAGTCATTTCATGGGTAGATGGTTGAACAAAACAGACAATGATACTTTGTTTAGCTTTGATTAAATACTTCTTGTGAGAGTATTAGGGTTTGGCTTTGTAGGTAGAGTGAATATCTACTGTAAAACAGGGTTTATCTTTTTCTGTGCACTGCTGGTGATACATAAGCCAGATCAAAGCGGAGTACAGCCCTGCAAAGCCAGCCCTTCAGTTGAGAGAGATACTAACTGGACCTGTTGCTTTTGCTATTAAATGTTGCTGTTACTCCTGTCACTTGTGTTCGGTTGCTGGAACTAAGTAGGTGTAAGCCATGGCTCTAAGGTACGATTGAATAAATAAAAACTAAAACTGCACACACTATAATTCACTATTCAGGTGTACATTTAAAGTCTGGTTGTATCGTGGAAAAAAATAATCTGGGATAGTTTGTTGAAGGGACTTGGGGATGGTGGCTGTAAAAATATAAGAAAAGTAGAACAAATGTATTAGATTCCTTGAATCTTTATAAAAAGTTCCAGTACTGTACTACAAAACCAGATGCAAATTATATTTTATATGAATAACTGAGAAACCAGATGTTTTTAATCAATTATAGAATTAAAATTATCCTTCAAAGTGCCTTTTTGTGAGTATTCATAGAAAAATTAATTGGATTAAATAAGCATAAATTTGACTATCCTAATAGGCTGTTTTATAAATTATTTTAACTTAAAACTATCTTATAAAGAGACTTTAAATCAGTTGTTTTTAAAACCCTTTGGTAGTTTTTTTTTCCTTTGCTTGTACAGAACATTTCTTTCTGAAAAATCAGAGTGGTTTCTGTATGACTGTGATTGATTTCAAAGATGACCTTTTTTACAACATCACCGTATCAGATCTTTGGCTTTTCAGTCCTGATTCTTTTGTCTGTTAGTGATTCTAGTTACTACATAAATGAGAGTAGAAACTATATGACTATTCTTACCGTTGAGATTCTTCAACGTGGCATCAGGTGCTGATAATCCGTTTCTCCCTCTCTCTCCCAAGAGTCACCCTCTGCTGTGACCTTCCATCACTCATACTGCTGCCTTAACAGTCCTCTTCAGTGCTGCAGTGGAAGTTTTGCTCTGCACTCCAGTAAAACCACGTTGAACCCGTCAAGCATGTAGTACTGTTCTTTCTGGGTTTGCTTTGAGTTAATAGGGACCAAGACAGAAGATGGACCCAACAAAAAGCAGAAAGAATTGATTTTTTGGCACCAAAAGAGGGGTGCGGGATACAAATTACAATAGGAGACAGTCAAAGAATCCACAGCTGGCTTAAGGCAAAGCAGTCTATCAGCAGCTCAAATGAGTGGTCCATTTCTGTCACTTCTCGGCAAAAGAATGGGTCCAACCTTTAGTCTAGAGCGACCAGTTTGCACCATTGCCAGAAATAATTTTTTTTGGTCACTGATTATTTTTTTTTCAAACAAGCAGCTGATCGGATTATATTTTGTTAAAAATCAATAGAGTGAATTCATAGGTGTGTTTCCAACAGTAGAAGCATCTAGCTTGAACACTACTATATGCTATTTTCATATAACGAAAACTCTTTTGACTGAAGAGGATACTATTTCTTATTCCTTAGCTCATGAAGCATTCTTTTATCAACAAATGCCTCACATTGATAACAGATTTTTAAGAAATAGTGTCAGGTGATTTAGAAGTACAAATTTAAGCATCTCTGGCTGCTGTGCTGTTATCTGCCACAGTCAACTCTTGAGTTTAGACTGTTGTTTGAAGCTCTTACGTATTTTGAAATACTGATTGCTACTGGCCTAAACAGATGAGAGAAATTCTTGCCAAGAAAACAGCCACTGTGTAGGGTTGGTCATCTGACTTTTCATTACTGGCCTGGTTTTACTGCTGACTTGACCGTAGCTGGGGAATCTGGAGCTATGGACAGCAGATTGTTGTACAAAGTAGGTGTTATTTACGTGTCAAAGGTGCAAACCCTATTCATATGTAAGGGTTTGCTTGAAAACTGAGATTCTTTTGACCTATCAAAGAGATTAGATAGCTAGAACACCAAATTTACCAAAATTATTACCAAATACAATTATTGCCTTTTTTCTTCTAAAAAGTTTCTGCAACTGTCTTTGCCTTGGAGGTGTTTAGTCACCATATCAATTCACCAGGGGTAGCAATAGTAAATTACTTTTCTTCTATGATTCTCGGTGAATGCGGTTAGCTGCAGCTCACAGAATTTAAACTGATCACTTTTGTTGGAATAGCAGACTAAGACAGTAGTCTGTCAGTAGAGCTGGGAGAACAAATGTGTGAAATGTTTAAGAAAGATTAACAGGAAAGTGTGAAATTTGCAAATTCGTAGCTTAATACAATTATAATAATCGATAAGTAGGAATTAAAATATAGCTGCAAAAATAACTGTTTCATCCTGTCCTTTATGGCTTGGCAGAGATAGCAGAGTGAGGAGAAGGAGGCCTGTGAATTTGTGTGAAAACTTACCATGGAATTGTTCTGTATAAATACATTAGCAAATCTGTGGATTTGTTTTGGATTGTTGGTTGAGTGTTGTTTGTAACATGCTGTGGGTTTTTGTTGTATTTTCTGCAAGAGAGAATCTAGGAAAACTTCTTAAAAACTGCATTTTGTGTTAGCTAAATCAGAAATATCAATGTTTAAGGGATTTCTCTAGAACTCACCTCTCCCACGTCTTCTGAACTATGACACACTTTCAAGCAACTGTTTAAAAACATATGCTTGGCTTATGCATTAGGACTGAACGAAAACATTTTTTACCTCATCACCAAGAAATCCTTTTGATTTTGGCTTGGGAGAAAAAAAGAAAAAAAAAAAGAATTGCAAAACAGTATTGCATTGCAAAATGTTCTCTGATCTATTAATATGTCATAGAAGGAATAGCTGTCAACATAGTCATAGAATCATAGAATATCTTGAGTTGGAAGGGACCCGTAAGGTTTATCAAGTCCAACTCCTTGCTCCTCCAAAGGTAAATTAATAACAAAACCAAAATTCTACCTAGGTGGAACTTGTATTTGTCATGAAGGTGTCATGTCTCTGTAACTAGAGAAAGTTAATTACTGTAGATGAGATGGATTGTTTTAAGTACAAATTCCATTTGTATGTAATGTTTCTTAACTTACTGCCTCTACAGGTGGATGAAAGCCAGACTGGAGAGCCAGGGTGGCTTGGTGGAGAATTGAAGGGGAAAACTGGATGGTTTCCTGCAAACTATGCGGAGAAAATACCTGAAAATGAAGTTCCAGCTTCTGTAAAGCCAGCAGTTGAAGCGGCTGCTGCACCTAAAGTTTCTGTGCATGAAACCACTACATCGCTAGGAACTCCTGCTTCTACAGAGTGTACTACAACTGCCAATAACTGGGCAGACTTCAGTTCAACGTATGTTTGGGTAGTGATTATCACCTCAGATGTGGTGAAGTCCTTTTTAATTGATTTGACTGTGGTGGCAGTTAACACAGAATATCAAGATTGCAAAATAAAAATAGCTTGTTTGAAGTAAAATATTTTTTCCATAGTAAATAGTTAAAATCACAGCCTGGTGGAACTTTAGTCATGCTCCCATCATATCTGCCTGAGCAAGGCAGAAGGACACATCACAAATAGGAGACATTCCTAAGTAAGGATGGTGATGTGGTAGAAATCCCAAGGTGTTGACCTTCCTTTTCTTAAATTAGTTGACATCAATCCTCATTGAAGGTTTCCAACTTGGATTATGCAAAATACAGTAATGACAGAGTTAACATGAAAAGGTGATTTATTAATTCCTCATTACAACATTAGTAAGAGTGATGCAAGTAGATGTCTTATCTCAACTTAATGCTCTGTGCAGTATTATCAACCCTAGGTAAATGAGTAAGTAATTGTCTTATCTTTTGATCATGTAACAGATATCTATAAATTAAAATCTAAATATCTTACTGCAGTATTACAGTACACAATATGTTCTGTTTCAAAATTTGTATCAAATAGGTCACAGTAGCTTTTCCAGTTACTTAAACTTTTTCTGTTTTAACAAACAGTCAATTTTCTGAGGGGGGAGAATAAGACTAGATCTTGAGCTTCCTGGAGATGTGTGGCACATACTGAATTTTATTGTTTTGAATAAATCATACTTTTGACAAAGCTGTTTCTACTCTATGTGGATAATGCATGCTTTCATGCTTTTCATAAAAAATTAATACTCGGTTTCAATACAAAGTGAGTCCGAGAGCTTGGACACTGTTACATTCTAGGTGGACAACTATTGATTACTCCAACTGATAGCACAAGCAACAGGGAAAGGAAACTTAGGTTTAAGATAGGTGCTTTGTTTACACTCCTAGAGTTCAGGGGATTTTGTTCATTTGAGTAGGTATTTGAAGGCAGAGATGTGGATTATGAGATTTAGTAGGCATTTTAAAGGACAAGGGATAACATAAAAAGGGTAAGAGACTGCATAAAACTCTTTAGAGTTGAAAGAAGTCAGTAGGAAATAATCTGAAGCAAAAGAAAAAAGGTAAGCATTTGAATGAGAAGCAGCAAAATGTTGTGTAAGGGAAAGGGATGTGAGGGGTAAGTGACATGCAGGCATGAAGATTTCAAACAAATTTTGAAGAGTGATGATTTTTTTTCTTTTAAGTTACCTCTTTTCACTGTGTATAATACAGACTGTACTAGTTGAACTTAGCCGTTGCACAGCTAAGAAATGAAACTAGGTTACAGGAACAACTGGCCTTAAACAGTGAGGACAAGCAACTGTGTTTAGAGATTGCCCTTTTTAGATAAATTTATTGTTAGCCCATGTTTGATTGCACTACTTCCACCTGAGAGTTATGATGCTCATGGAATAGTCAATTAAAAGGAATCAATCTAGAATGTAGAACTTTTTTTTTCTGCGCAATCTTCCTGCATGAGTGTTTTTATTCAGTTGAAAACAGTAGGAATTAACGTCATTCTCTTTTTTTCTTCAGATGGCCAACAAACACTAGTGAGAAACCAGAGACTGATAACTGGGATGCCTGGGCACCTCAGCCATCTTTGACTGTTCCCAGTGCAGGGCAGATGCGGCAGCGATCAGCCTTCACTCCTGCCACTGTTACAGGATCATCTCCCTCTCCTGTCTTGGGTCAGGTGAGCAACTGTATTCATTACAACTGTTCTGACCCAGCGCAAACGTTTGGAAAGCAAAGTATGAATATTGAACATGCATTAAAACAATCCCCTGAGATAGGTAAGCTATTTCAGTTTGCAGTGCTGAACAGCTAGTGTACATCCATTTGCGACATCCATGGCAGAATTTAACATGAAGTGGTTTTTATTCTGCTATTCTGTGCTGGCTTTTTTAGACTTTGGTGGTCCAGTCAGTGTTTTGAGGGAGTGCTAGTTTTGGGTCACTTCCTTGAGGCTTTCCTGAATCACATGCCGAGAACCTTCACTCCAAAGTGGATTATGTAGTTAAGTTGGAATAGCAGTGGCAAAGCTTCACATCAGATGAATTCCGTCCATCTGTTAAGACATTTCCTTTTCCTCAGCTGAACAACATACTGTTCTTGTAAGCTAATGTGTTCTGAAAAATGCTGAATATTTTAATATCTTTGAGAAAAAAAAAGAAGTTGGAATGTACAATGAATAACTTGCAGCAAAGCATCGTTTTCCAGAAAGTTTACTGCCAAAATAGCTTAATGAAGGTTTATTACATATATATCTTAATTGTAAATCTTTATTTAAATTGTTAAACAAAGCCTCTGATAATCTTGCATTGTATTGATTATAACAGAAATGTAGGAGGACTGTAAACGTTTCTGGTGTTGCTTTGTAAGTTTAATTGACTTAGTTTGTTTTATACAGTTGAGGAAGAGTCTGTGTATTTTGTTGCTGTATAAGTAGTATAAGAATATAATTCCTTAAGCAGCTGTCTTTATGAAAGGTGGTGCATGACTGACTTCTCTCTTTTAGGGTGAAAAAGTGGAGGGGCTTCAAGCACAGGCTTTGTATCCTTGGAGAGCGAAAAAAGACAACCACCTTAATTTCAACAAAAATGATATCATCACAGTTTTGGAGCAGCAAGATATGTGGTGGTTTGGAGAGGTTCAAGGACAAAAGGGGTGGTTTCCTAAATCGTATGTGAAGCTTATTTCAGGCCCCATTAGGAAGTCAACAAGGTATTTTATGTGCTTTTACTGTACTTTACTTCTGTACTGTAATAGTTAAATAAATATGAAGAGTTGCACACTTGAATTTTAAAGTTTAGAATCTACTCTGTAAAAATACTTTTTTATATGACTCTCCTCTGGCGGGTTTTTGACTTCCAGCCCTGGAAATTTGTGTGAGGAATAAGACAACTGACCTCAGTTCTTCTTGGGTCATGCATCACCAACAAAAGAGCCAAAGCTTAGTGAATGGTATTAAATTTATGTGACTTGCAACTAAAAAATTAGTGTATTGGATTTTATGAATTACAGCTATGTAAGTCATAGCTTATCTTTCCCCAAAATAAAAAGGTATACCTCCAAACTTAATCACTTATCATTACTCTTGGAGGATGAAGCAATCAAAATCTGGTTCTGTGAAACTTGAAGGCAATATTAACATTAGTAATACAAATGAGAATTATTTTAGATATTAATTTTTTTTCTGAGGGACAAGAGGCACTGCAGAAACTTGTGTATTTTAAGCAGTTGCCTAAATGTAACCATGACTGGCCATTGTACTTAAAAACTTTAATTTGCATATCTGCTGTCTCTTAAAATGTAGGGAATTGCTTATGGATGCCTATGCATTTTTTAGTTTTTTAATATAATAATATTTTTTCTGAAGAGATTTAATTTCTTAAATAACCATTATTTTCTTATAAAGCATGGATTCTGGTTCCTCAGAAAGTCCTGCTAGTCTGAAAAGAGTAGCATCACCAGCAACAAAAGCAACCATGTCAGGTGAAGGTAAGCGTTTCAAACTGAATGGTGTTAATAGTATTTTACTATGTAATTAAATAGAATAAATCTGCTTATTACCAGAAGCAAGCTTAGACTCAGATCTTAGTGTTTTAAAATTGGGCCTGTTAAAATTGAAGTGCAAATCAATGTGCCTCTAGAATGGTTTAAAATTATTATAGTAAGAATTTATATATGTTGTGTATATAGGAGAAATAATTTCACATGCCATTAAAGTATGTTCTGTAGTTTGTACTGTGTCTTGTATAAATATTTTGGTAACAATTCCCAATCTGGAATGCATTTTTGCAGAGGGCCAAATAAGCACATCTGTACATGTACTTTGTGATGTCAGGAATTATTAATAAATGTCTCAATTTCACCCAAAAGGTCATTTCCAATGTTTCATTAAAGCTCTTAATTATACAATCAGTTATGGAATGTTACGATCCTTATGATGAAGGCTACCCCTCATTTTTAAAGATGGAGCCTGGGGCACAGACAGATAATTGTCAGGCCTCTGAAGGATTTTTAAAAAACTTGCATTCCTGGCTGTCATCACCCTTCAGCTGGAGGTTAATGTCTCCACAAGAGCTGTGTTAACAGACTGCGTGGGCACTCTTAATCCACTTCAGTGCAGCGTCAGCTAGGTTAATTTAAATCACAGTCAATCAATGAATCTAAATATAGGTTACAAATTAAGATTTGTATATAATCTCTACAGCACACCTTAAGTTTTTTAACTACAATTCTACATACAATTTTAAGTGAATGAGTCTCTTTACCAATGTAATTTGCTGCTGGCATGAGCACTACAGAAATTAAAAGGAGGGATCTGTATAACAAGGAAAGTGAGATAATTGGTCATTTTGAAATGCAGTTAGTCTTGCTCACTATATGTTTGAGGAAAAGCAATTGTAGAAATGTAGAAGTCTTTTTTTTGTGAAGTATGGGATATCTCAGGTTAGAGGATTGTGTTAAAAAGGAACACAACTTTTTAATAAAACATTTCAAAAAAAAGCTGTATTGTTAAGAAATAACAAAGCATGGGTTTAGCATCTTCTATTACATTTAAAGGATTTAAGAAAAATTCCATGTGTATAGCATACATTATGATATTTAATGTATGTGTTTGTATGTGCATACAAACAGAAGTGTGTGTTCTTCAGTTGCAGTTGTTAGACAAACCATGACTTTGCTTTCATTAAGGGTAGTAATTGTGGTTTGAATTCTTGCTGAACTTCCCTGAGCTAAGCTTTTTGGTCAGATTTAGTGTTCAAGCAAATAGAACAATTGCCAGCTGCAGTGGAATATTTGAACGTTTTTGTTACACATGCATGAAAGTCTTCCTGAAATATTGTGATACTGCTCTTAGGTCCAGAGCTGGTCCTAGAAGCAGAGAATATAATCTTCAGAAATCTGTTCTGTGCCCATATAAAGTGTGATAATGCTCATTTAGATAAGAATGTATCAAGCTGTATGGAAAATGTTACTGAATTGTCTGAAATTCTTCTTTGTAATCATTTATGTAAAAAATTTTCCTGTAGTTCTGTGATTGAATTACGCATCGCATTTCTCAACATCAGTCTGCTTTAGGTTTTTGCACTTGAATACTAAGTAGTTGACTGTGTTTTAACAAAACAGAACACATTCAGGCTTTGTCTTAACGTTTCCCAGCCATCTGTTGCATAAGATGCAATGACATGTGCGACCTTCATGCAAAGCTTCAAGTAATGAAAGAATTCATTGTACACGAGAGCCAAACAGCACATGTAAAATGAAGACTGTATCTACAGATATTTGGATACCGAGACTGTCCATCCCAAGACTGAAAATTCTAGTCATCAGCACAAAACAAACCATTGGGCAACATGTTTTCTGAGTCGTTTCTGATATATATTAATAATTTATGTACATTTTAATTATACTAGCAAATTATTTTACAAAAATATCCCCCAGAAGCAGCCTTTTGATAGATGGTATTTAGTTTTGGTAGATGTCATTTTATGCATTAAATATTGAGGTTTCTGTGAATAGTAATTAATAAATTTGTCTTCTATCTAGTTCATGGACAGACTGCATTGTATTAGTTAGGTTTTGCTAATGATAATTGAGCAGTTTATCAAGTCTTTTCCCATGTTCTGAATTTATTTCCCTCTTACAGAGTATATTGCTATGTATACTTATGAGAGTTCTGAACAAGGAGACCTAACTTTTCAACAAGGTGATATGATTCTTGTGACCAAGAAAGATGGCGACTGGTGGACAGGAACACTGGGTGATAAATCAGGAGTTTTCCCATCTAATTATGTGAGACTCAAAGATTCTGAGGTAGACACCTGTTGAAATGTTATCAAATTGAGCTGGGGGAGGTATGTTTTATTTGGTGTTGCAGTGATAGTTGCAAGTCAGTGCATCATAAGGGAAAAAAAAATATTTTGCAGTTGTACTTGAACATGAAATTGGAAAGGGAAAACAACAATAGTTGCATTTTGCAACATGATGTCATAAATAACTGTGTGGATCATACATTCAAATGAATCTTGTGTATGTTAGTAGTTAACTTGGCAGTTTTGTAGAGACAAATCAGAATAGCTATGACTACTTCGTTCCTCAGGTAAGTTTTTAATGACTGGCTTGTATCTTACTGCCATTATTTGTAAAAAAAGATAGAGAGAGTAATATTTCACTCTATGTTCTTTTTTCCTCCTTGATGTCATTTTCTTGCAATCAAGGGGAACAAATTTCGCAACAAAACTTAGCTAACTACAATATTAATTTGAAAATTCGTGACTGAATAATAGAGGTTCTGTTTCATCTGACTTTTATCCTGGAACAATCTGGAACATGTCTGTATTAAATTTTTTTCTTTCTTTTTAAGCATTCTAAAGAAAGATGTTTTCTCACTTTCCGCTCAAACATATGAGAAATCTTAATTCACCTACTAGTAGGAATTAGCTTAGAGTCATAGTTGAATACGATACTAATCTCTTGATAAGAAGGAGTTCTTGTTTACGTCTCTGAGAATAATAGGGGTTTTAAAAGTAAATAAATAAGTAAAAATTAGTGGATTTTTAGAATCTAGGTGGTAAGGCTTTTTCCACAAGTCTTGAATTCTGTGTGTATGTGACACAACTCAATGAAAGACTGTGTCTGCAATATAGAGCTTGAGCAAAGTCACTCTAAAATTATTTCTGTTGGTGGAAAAGCTAAAGAATAAAACCTGCAGTGAAATATGTAGCTGTAGAAAGCCTTCATATAATAAATTTTTAGATGATAGAGAAATTTTGATAACATCCTCTGAGACAGGATTAAAAAAAATTTGTAGTTAATGATATTTAGTATTGCAGTCTTTGAGAGAAATAGTATTGTGATACTGCTTTCAGAAACATTTTAGAAACTTTTCTCATTTATATTTTGCATCATTTAACAACTTTCTTCAATCCCTAGCACTACTAGTTCGAGAAGTAATCAGTCTTACACTGGAGAAGTCCTGTCCCAGTGTTGATTAGTTGTTCCCTTGTGAGGTACACTTATCTGTGCACATTAAGACTGTAGTTTCATAGAACAGAATCACAGAATCATTTAGATTGGAAAAGACCTTTAAGATCATCGAGTCCAACCATAAACCTAGCACAGCCAAGCCCACCACTAAACCATGTCCCCAAGCACCACATCTACACCTCTTTCAAATACCTCCAGGGGTGGTGACTCCACCACTTCCCTGGGCAGCCTGTTCCAGTGCTTGACACCCCTTTCTGTGGAGAAATTTTTCCTAATATCCAATCTAAACCTCCCCTGGTGCAACTTGAGGCTGTTTCCTCTTGTCCTGTCACTCGTTACTTGGGAGAAGAGACCGACCCCCACCTGGCTACCCCCTCCTTTCAGGTCATTGTAGAGAGCCATCAGGTCTCCCCTCAGCCTCCTCTTCTCCAGACCAAACCCCCCCAGCTCCCTCAGCCGCTCCCCATCAGACTTGTGCTCCAGACCCTTCCCCACCTTCGTTGCCCTTCTCTGGACTTGCTCCAGCCCCTCAAGGGCTTTCTTGTGGTGAGGGGCCCAGAACTGGACACAGCACTCGAGGTGCGGCCTCACGATCCCTGCCCCAGTCCTCCTGGCCATGCTATTGCTGATACAAAATGATCATATGTAACCCATTCTAAGTGAGCTCAGGTATGATTCTACCTGCCACACTTTTGCTGCCACTGTCTTTCGTATGACCTATTAAAAGCCAGTTCAGGACACTAAGCAGAGCAGAAAACTAGTCTAGCAGAAGTAATACATACTTCTAAGATGATACTCTGAATCAGCTCAGCAAGGGATAGAAAAACGTCAGTACCAGAATTAATACGGGAGGAGGGTAGTGAAGGAGGCAAAATTGCCTCAGCATCAGCTGAGATTAGCTTGAGCTGGTTTTGAACTGCATTCTTAGCTGGCTTTTGTGTGAAATACTTCATTTTAGAAGCAAAACATCACACCTTATGTTTAGTATGTGATTTTGGATACGCCTGTGCTTATTCCTGCCTTTCAGTTGCATCAAATCTAATGACTGTGGAGCAACAGATAAAGGTTAGAAGAGGACTACTTAATGGTTCAGTTAGTAGAAGCATTGTACCTGTAGCACTGCAGAGCCCATTGCAGCAGGCTAGCTTGTCTTTTTGAGAATTAGAGTAAATTTTGTACAGTAGTAAGTTGTGGTGTTAGGCAGGGTTTACTCTGACAACAGAGTTTACTGAGAGTCTGGACAAGAAATTCTGAACTCTCTGTCCCCAAATCTAGCAGCTTGATTCTCCTCTGAGTGTGCAACAGCCCTTCAGTTGTGGTAGCCAAGGTGTTTGTGATTCTGTATCAGGGAATCTACCTGGTTAAGAAAAGCACTCCTTTTTGCAGCCCAGCATGTTCAGCCCGGCTAGTATTTCTTCACATACTTCAAAAAGATGTTGGCTTGCCTTCCGGCGATACAGGAACAAGTGTACAGATAATTGCCTAACCTGTGGAATATCTTGTGATCACAAAACTGTCCCCTAAGTCTCTTTATATTACCTGTAAGTTCATATTGTAGTTGATGAGTGGGAACTTGCACTGTCAGCCTCCTAAAATCCTGGGAGGCCTGTTTCATAGGTAGATAGTAATAGCTGCTAATTAGTTACTTAACCTCAGCTATATTCTTGTTAGTTAATGTTAGGTTTCCTTTGAGCTTTTGTGAAGGAACTGTTTTTGTTTTCCCTTAAGATATTCTCAACAGAGTTTAGTCTCAAAACCTGGGAATTTATATTCAGATGTGCAGAGCTGTCTTTTGTGTGCCTTTAAGGACTGGATGCTTGTCCTGTCTGGTGAGAGACAGGCACACGTATTGGCAAACCTTCTTTGTAGAGAACTCAGAAATAGACATTTAATACTGAAAACTATTTTTATTAGGGAGGTCAGTTTGATGTTTCTCTGATCTCAACTTGTCCAGGGCTGAAGCAGCTAAGTGCTCTTCATCAAAAAGTGCTCCAGCTGCCCTATTTGCTGGTGAAAATCACATCTTCAGATAAAATCTTGATGAGAGAGGGAGGAAAAAGCACAGAGCTCATGGAGATCTTGATATCTGGGATGCTTATTTTCATAAAGTGATTCATACGCCCTGCAGGACATATTTCTTGTTCCAAGTGGATAATTGCCATTACACGTACAGTGTTTTGCTATTCAGCTTGTTCACAGAGCCAGTTTTTACAAAGAATTTCACAATAGTGACTGACTGTTAACTTTCAGATGTGCCGCTGTGCTTGGACAGCTGGTTGATTGTGGAAAATGTTACTAAAAGAGTAAATTAATGTAATGTATTTTGCACTATTGACTTATGCCTGAATTAAAAGTAAGGCAGTGCTGATCTTTCAACAGCAAGCATAGAATTTGTAGAAATGGTTGTAAGCCTCAAAATATCAATGGTTTATACATCAGAAGAAATTTTTTTTAATGTATTCTTCTGTACCTAGTCCCAGGCTACCTATTCACCTCAAGCTGTTGAATTAAACTATTTCCTGTTCCTTAAAGTTTCAGCAAAGTTTCAGCTTATTAACGGAGTGAAAGTCTTTGTTCTTCAAATAAATGATGACCTGGGTTCATGGTCCATTCTCAGAGTTTTCATTAGATTGAGGTAGATGCATACAGGTCTGTAATAGGTTTTTTTCCTACCCTGCCTTTCTTCAGACTGGTGATGATTACCTCTGCATAAGGTATGGAGCTTATACGATGGACTTGGAAACACAAAAATTTAGCTGCCTTGAGTTACAAAACTTTGCCTAAATGTTCTGAAAATAATAACAGTCTGAATGTATTTAATTTGGATTCTAAGAGTCTTACTGTACAACACAATTGGCGAGACTGCTGCTGTGCCTTATTAAATTAACAAAGGAAGTTCTGCTCTACTGTTTCAAGAGACTTCATTACTTGTCACAAAATACGCTCAAATGCAGTTAGTGTCTCAGGTGTGCAAAAGTAGAATAGGATATGTCTTCTCCATTCTTTCTCAACAGAAAGAATAGAAAATACTTCTCCATGTACTGAGTGGGCCAGAAGTTGGGTCAATCTTAAATGTATTATTTATTAATTTAGTTATTTATTGAAGTACTGCAGGACTTCCCTATGTATTTCTTCTGCTTTTTTACCAAGGATTCAGAGAATCTTCAAATAGAATTCAAGCTCAGTCTTCAAGGTGATTTTGAAGCTTCTCTCTTAAAATAATCTCTATATGTTTACCACTTAACTGTAAAGATGCAGTGTCACAGCCTGTTTTATCTGTCCATGTGCTCCTAGTTGGGCAATGTGGATATTGACTAAGTGGTATTTTGAAGGAGTGTGTTCTCTGAAGGTCCAAACACTTGTTCTTTATTGAGGAGGGGGAAGGGCGTTTCTCTGCCAGAAACACTTGCCAAAGCAGAATTAATTCCTGATATTACCATATCAGTGCCAGCTGTCACCTTTGGTTCCACACCTTTTAATTTTGCTACTTGGGACTGTTGATAGATGCACAGTCACTTTGTCTGGACCATCTTCTCCTTGTCCTCAGACCTAAACTTAGTCTTTGTATTTGATCTCTGCATGATGCTTTCCTGTTTCACTTTTTTTTGTTAATATAGAGCACAGTGGTTATAGAGAAAGGTGGGGAACTGAAGAGAAAGAAGGGAACATGGGGGAGAAAGGAAGATTTCCTGGTCTTGTAGAAATTAACTATAATGAGTCTTTTACAATGACAAGAAAATAGCACTGAGACAGTGGTATCCAAGTATCACTTAACTTAAAGCATCCACTTTCCACAATCCTTCCCAAAATTTAAGTTGCAAAATGTCAAGGAGAAGCGTGGTACATTATATGTACGTAAGGTGCTTTGGTGCCAAACTTAAAAAAAACCAACCAACCAACCAAAAATTTCTTCCCATACCCTCTGTTACCTTCTAATGCCAGTTACAGCTTGTGAGGTAGGCAATGCCAACTCTGCTGGGTTTTCTGCTGTTATTTGATGGGGTTGGCTCGACGAATACAGAGTTGTGAGGTGCTACAGTTCAGTCTGAAAGATCAGGCTTCTTTAGTAGCTTTTCTGAAAGATGCTCAAAACATGGATGTCTTAGAGGAGCTATGTAATCTTCAACAGATTGAAGATCTATGTAATAATGTATTTTTATAGAGGCATTCAAAAACCAATATGCATTTTTTAAATAGCCCTGTTCTCTCCGTCATTTAACTTTTTTTTAGCTATTCCTTATATTAGTTTCTGCAAGAATCCCCAAGTTTTCAAAGAATCAAGATAATATGAATATTGAGGATGAAACTGTTCTTTTCCATCGAGGAGTTAGGATTCTGTGAAAACCTTCACGTCATTTGATGTAGGCTCCAAGTTTGTAAGGAGGATCCTAAAGGAGAAGTTAAGGTGGGATTTGGAAGTGTTGTGAGCCTTGCTTGAAGGGAAGAGGATATTTATGGCTATTCAACATTTCTGACCAAAGTACAGTTTAGATTTGTTATGTTGTTGTTATCCATATCAAACCTTTTTATTGCAGAAGATAAGACTGGCAATGTACTGTGAGGAAATTGAAGTAATTATTTAGGGGGCAGGGGGAAGCTGTCCTGGACAGGGATGGTGACTAAAAGGGTTGGAAGATGACTGAGGAAGGGAGGCGTGCAAGGGGCAGAGTTGAGATCACACACTATTTTGTATACTCTAATTGCATGTATATCAGTAGAGCTTTAAGTGCATTAAAATAAATAAAGATAAGTCTTCCCAAGTAACTAGTGGTCTCAAGGGATTTATTTTTTTTTCAGAAAGAGAGCTTTCAGTTTGTGAATTATGAAAGCTTTTAATGTTAAATTTCATCTTGCAGTATCGCTGTTTTCCCATACATAACTGAACTGAACTAATTTCACTGCTTGTGGGATTTCTTGTGGCTATTCAAAGGCTTTTCTTGCAAATATCTTGGCCTGGATGATGATGATGATGTTCATCCCTCATCTCACCCCATCTAGGTTCAGAGGAAATAACTACAGATAGATAGCACCTTGCTATGCAGTGTCCTTTGCTCTCACTTGGGCACAAAAACGGCGGTGAGGCTTTTGCTACTGCAGCACACACTACCTACACAGTTCAGATGACTCGTCTTAAAGATGCAGTGACTACACGGACTATGCTAATGTGCCATATGAGAAATTTTAGAACCATAATATGGACAGTATGAAATAATTATGCCCAGTTAGTGTTTTAGGCATATTTCCAATCCAACTATTTGTAGAGCTGAAAACTACTATTTTTTTAACTCAACAAAATTCACATTCTGTAGATATGCAGATTTACAGTTCAAATGTTGTGTAACTTGGAATTACGTTGGTATTTGCAGTCCATGAAAGGAAGAAAAGTTCAGGAAAGAAGTCTACACATTTATATAGTCATCTGCTTCCATACACTGCTTGCTATTTATTCCTATATATTAATTGCCATCTAAATTACTAATGGTTTCTGTAAGAATAGAATCTTCCTGTAAGAGGTTGGGGTTTTTTTTACTTACATGCTTGTTTAGTGTGCTAAAGTGCATCATAGTAAATAATTTTCATATACTGAGAAATAAACACAAGTGCTAAATTTACATCTTGCTTTCTGTTTCCAGGCTCCTGGAGCAGCTGGAAAAACAGGAAGCTTAGGGAAGAAACCTGGTGAGTCATACATTGTGACAGTACCTTGTATCTGTTCTTAAATACTTAAGTTCAATGGTAACAAAATCTTTTCCGTGAAAATAATTTAATGTTTGCTCTTGGTCATTTTGTAGCAATTTGCACTGTTGAAGACTGTTGCCTATAATAAAATAATGCATAATCTGTTAATCATTCTATCTAGAATGTATTAATCCCTGAATAGCATGTAGCTAGAGAATAAAAATCTGCTTGCTCGAAAATTAATGTAAACGTCATGATGGATTGCGGAACAGAACAGTGGAAGCCTACAAAAAGCCCAGGTCTGCCAGTGCCTCTGAAAATGGAAGTACACATTGTTACTCTGTGGTTTTACAGTGTTTTGCCCAGAATGCTATACAATATGGTATACACAGACTCTGTGAGCTCTTGTACCTGCTTCTCATTTTCAAGAGCCCATACCTTGTATCCATGCTGTGTAGCTTATTGCCTGTGAAGCCTAGTCATATTGCAGAAGATCATGTCGCTGGTTACTTTTTGGGTAGGAAGAGATCACCTGGCTCTTGGGGTGGTGGGCATCGTATTTCCAAAGATCATTAGAAAAGTGCATTCTCTGCCACTGGCAGGGATTTGTAAACTTTCCAGAAGACACCTCTCCCCCC
>NW_009633243.1:0-46825 GCF_000690535.1 Cariama cristata | reverse complement strand
CCGGTGTATTTATTTGCTTTTGTACCAAAGAGATGACTTTGCATTGCGCTGAACCAAACTAAATAGAGGGTGCTCCATGTTTCTGTGCTGTCCCTTTCTCTGAGGCTTGTTCAGTTGCACAGTGAGGTGGTCCAAGGGTGTGATCTACCAAATCTTGCCTTATTTCGATACACACGTGTGTATGCATATTTTGTTTCATGGGGAGGAGGCTTTGCTTTGTCTCCCTGAACTGGTTCACTCTCTGAGAGGAGGCGGGGAGAGTAGATTGCAGCAGCCCCAACTTCATTTGGCTTATTTTACCTTGACATGTGAGCAGTGAGTTGCTGTTGTCAAATCTTACTGATCTATCTATAGAAAGAAGGGTTTGGAAGTAAACTACTCCTGCCCTTTCTAACATTCATTTGCATGATTAAAAATAGTTGTGTTAATAGATACAAAGCTTGAGAGAGGCAGGAAATAAGAGATCTGGAAAACCTCTAGAAGTGATAACCTGGTAGGAATAGTGAGAAGATGTTGATAGGGCTGGCTGCTTTTTCCACGTGTGGGAGAATGGTGGATGGCGACTTCAGCCTAGAGTACCAGCCTTATGATCGCTGGTCTCCTGGATTCGAATTTTCAGTGGAGACTGGGGGGATGTTGGCAAAAACTGTTCAGAATCTTTTCGAGTTTAAGAACAGTTTGGGAACAATCCTGCTTGTTTTTCAGCAAGGAGGTTCATGGATGTTTTTGCTATAAGTGAGCTGCAAGTGCTCAGCCAATGGAAGTAAAACCTAATGCACGAGGTGAAATATTCCTGTTTATTTTAGAAGCAGCAGGACAAGTGAGTGGGAGTTGGTAACAGTGTGTGTTGAAGGGCAAGGGAAAAGAAACTGCTCTCTGAATTTAAGCAGCAATATGAGGACAATTACATCTGTGAGAAGGCTTCTTTTATTTTATTTTTTTTCTTAAATGTACCTATTTTAGTAGAGGCCACATTTTTTGGCCTGGACTGAAATTGAATTGGATCTCGTCTCAGTAATTCAGTACTTAAATAAATCAAAATTAAAAAGTCCTTCCTGGAAGGAAAGCTGTTTCTGTTTTTTTAACACTTTTGCTGAGTTGTTTTCTCTTAACTTTCTGCTTCTCGGTGACATGCAAGAAGCTGAATGTTCAACTTCAAATTCATATTGTAACTTATTTACCAGACAGTCCACAGTAAAAGTTCTTTATGCTGCTGGTTGGTGAAAGAGGTTATCTGATACCTGAGGCCTTGTAAATAATTTTTTGTAGATAAAAATGAGACATTCCTTGTTCTGAGAGATGCAAGGTGTAAGATTCTCGCTCTTTCAGTATGATATACTGAATATTATAATTGCCATGGTAGTGACAGAGGTTTTTGCTTGGTTTTAAAAAAAAATAAATTGATTTTGACAAACTCCCACAGTTAATTTGTTTCCTTGTGTTTATTTTGCCTCCTGAATAGCTCTAGAGTGGAGGAATTAATGTGATTCTGTGAAAAACCCTGCAAATGCAGGGAGCTTGCGGATTTTCTAGCAGTATAGCTGTGTTTCCTGCCAAATAACTTGCTTGCTTTGCCTTTGTACAGGGCAGACTGTGCTGCTGCTGGCTTTTCTCTGTGTATACCTTTCTGCTCTCATATCATCACCTACTATATTTTACTTAGAAATTCTTTCTTCTGTCTTCTGCTTTCACACTTTGTGTGCTGTTTAAGTTCCAGATCCAGGTTTAAAGCATCTTTCTAACTCTCAGCTGCTGGCTTTTTCATCCCGTTTGGTTCCACCTCTGTGTGCCTGCCTCTCCACTCTTTGAGTTATCACGAGGGAGGTTCTGCCGTAGTTAATTCTGCGTGTGTCATCGTGTGCAGTGACCTCAGATTGCTCGTCATCTCTCTGCTGCTTCATCCTTCTTATGTTGTTCATTTACATCCTGAATGCTCCTGTGACCATTTTTAACTCTCCTAATCATCCTTCTAGATTTTTCAGTAAACGATCCAATTGTTTTCCTCGCGCTCTTCATATCACTTTATTCTTTCTTCCCTGCAACAAAACCTCCCTCTGTTTCAAGGGAGTTGGCTTTGTGGTTTCCTCTGCCTACAACTGCCTTTTCAATGATAGCTCCCTTTCTCTGCCTTACCAGCAGAATCCTCCCTTCTTTCACAGCCCGTGGGTGACATGTTGTTACTGAGCGCCTTTGCTGTTTCTCTTGGCCGCAGAAAGTTTGGTGCTTGTTGACAGAGAGGGCTAAGTAGGACGGTGCCCAGCACTGTGTTACTTTCTTAGTACAGTTGCCCATCAGAAAACTGGAGACCACATCTTTGTACTTGCTCAGTCAGCCTCAGTCCCTTTTGCTGTTGTTGCTGTGTTCATTGCCGGTCCACCTCACGCTCACTGTCCCATTGCTTTCTGCTGCTTTGTAAAGGGACAAATGGATGGCAGGTGTGACCTTTTTCTGCTTAGTCTTCCAGTGCTAATTTTGTAGGGTAGACTAGATTGAAAATGTACACAAACAGTAATCATAAGTGAAAAGAACTGATACAGATATTATTTTAATCAAGATTTTCAAATAAAAGCTAAAATCTCAAGCAGTGTATTGATCTGTGATCAGATAATTGCTGAGGTTTTAGATGAAGCTGGCTGTCTTTGCACTGAAGCAGCTGAGACACATTTTTATGATCTTGTACTATTAGCTCTGCTGTGGGCTTGTTCTAGAATAGTCTTAGACCACGACCATAACCACTCAAACTCAGCGCCCACATCGTCTGTGTGATAGTCCCTAATTTTATTTGATGCATTGCCAGATAAAAAACTCCTTTGTCTTAAACATAGGGTTAGAATTTACTCTTCAGGAAAGGTTTTTCATAAAAACAAAAGACCAAATTCCCCATCCCCCCCCCAAATAAATAACTCCTAGATCATTCTGTTGAGGAGAATACTTAAGTGATGAATTACTGTGTACTGGGATCCTAAAGCAGAGTTTTCAGCAGTAACACTACTATTTTTGTGATGCTTTGGAGGTCTGAGACTCTTTACAACTAAATGAAGGCTAAAAAAAATTCCCTACAGATTCCCCTTAACTCATGACTAAAAAGGGACTACATAAATATAGCAACCTGAAAGATTTAGCTTACCAAAAGCTAAAAAGTTCCCAAATCTACCATCATTTGTTTAGGAAAGGTTCTCAGTTGTCATAGTATTAAACATGTTCTCCATCACCCTAAACATGGCTTGATGACATGCTAAACCTGACTTAAAAGCTGTTGGTAAGACATCAAAATACCTACAGCCGCTTATAAGCTCCTGTCAGTTCAAATTGGTTCAAAAAATGGTTTAACCCTGCCAGACTGTGTGCTATGTTATCATCTGTCTTTCCACAACCACTGTAAAATGGAGTAAACTGCGTTGTCTACTTTGGCTAATTTAACCGAGAGAGAATTGTGAGCTCATGGTTACTCTGTGTCAAATTCATGCTGGTAGGTGATCAAATAAGGCACCAGTTTTGTATTGACATTCATGGAATAAAGATTTCAAAATAAATCCTGTTTGTTCCATTTTGAAAACATTCATTTTTTTGGCTACTCTGGTGGTGAAAAATTTTCTGCAGGCCTTCATTAGTTTGCACCTCTGTTACTGCAACTTCTTCATTATATTGTCATCAACATGTATCTCCTCTTTTTGGGGAGCTTAGTCCAAACTGATGCTACAAAAATGTATTTGCTGGAAAACAGTATTATGACACTCGATTTTAAGAGCCATATAGCTCTAGTGATGGTCATTATTCTTCTCTATTTCAAATATTTTTTTATATCCTACCCATAAAGCTGCTGCTCCTCTGTTTTATTCCTGTAGTGCTATGAACTTCTGATCTGTTTTATAATTGCCATATGTTTTCATGGAGCTACATAAATACGTTACAATTTTATGGAAGGAAATACAAAATGGATATACTGTGCCAGTGATAATAGCAGAGTTAATGTTCTATAGAATGTTTTCAGGTTTTTCCAAATTAACTTTTTTTTCCCCCCACACTTCTACAGAGATTGCCCAAGTTATTGCCTCTTACACAGCAACGGGTCCAGAACAGCTTACTCTTGCTCCTGGTCAATTGATTCTTATCAGAAAGAAGAATCCAGGTGGCTGGTGGGAAGGAGAACTGCAAGTTAGTTACTGGTTTTTCTTAAAGTAAAATTCCACGTAAAAAAATTTGTAGTTTTTTAATAGTTCAAAATGATGAATGCATCAATGATAAATAATTTTGAAAATGTTCTGCAATTAAGCATTTACAAATAAAATGCCTTTACAAAAATATACATACATTCCAATTCCTTGAACTTGAAATAAATTTCGAGGACAGGAGGAGGAAGCCAGTGTGCTTCATTGTAAGTCAAGGATAACCGTCTCACAAATCAGACTCAGCCTTGCAGTCCACTCCCTTGTACATTTTCCTGGAGGCCCTTCAGATAAAAGAAAGGAATGGATTTTAGGATGTATTGTTTTGACTGCTTTTGAATCTTCCCAATATCTGTGTCCAGTAGTCGTCTTCACGTGAGCAAGAAAGCAGTTGCCATGTCAGGTAGTGGGGAAAGGCAGCCATGCAACAGGAGCCCATGGGACTGTTGGGTTCAGGGATGGGGTCTGCTTCTATGTCCCATTCCAACAGTGACCATGCACATCAGTTGCCTTTGGATCCCCCAATACCTGTGTGCACTGTGAAAGCAGAAGAAATTCTGGGGTGCGCAATCCTGAGTGTCTTCCTAAGAAGCTTTCTAAATTGCTTCAGCCAAAAGGTTGGCTGTCTCTTTTGTTGAAAGATTGAGAAGTATTTTACAGCAGTGTTTTTTTTGTAAGACGGCCACCACTTTTTCAGCTTGCTTAATGAATGTGACAATGTAGAATACCAGTCTAATGGCCCCATCTCAGCTCCATTTAATGTAGAGGAGTGAAAAGTATGGTGTCTGTTGCAAGCATCAGATAAGAGAGAGCTTTACTGTTGTATTAGAAGATAACAGATAATAAAATATTTTAACGAGGTTTTTTTTTTTAAAAGTAGAACTCAACAATTTGGAAACTTTGATTCTCGGTGACTTTCAGTGGCAAAGTGTTTTCTTACCCCCCCCTCCAGTATCACTGAATGGGGTTTTGTTTGGTTTTGATTTTTTAACAGGGAATATTACATGAAAGAATGTAATTGATTTATTTTTGCAATGCAGATACTCAGACTAACTCAAATATTTTTTCCCACATTACTGCCTGCCCTTTTTGCCTTTCCTGGTGATATTTTTTCATCTTTTGTGGAGAAATCATCTTCCAGGATTGCTTTGCTTTTCATTCTCGCTAACCTTTATGTTTTTGTTAACTTGTAGCTTTGAAGAGTTTCACATTAAATGTATTTTAAAATAGAAAATAAGGTTCACTGGACAAGAGCTGTCACAATTACCACTTAGCAGCTAATGTGAGGGGTTTGTTTTAAAATTAATTTTTGGTTGTGTAAATACTCATATGTAGCTTTGGATACCTTACTATCTAACATACGGTTTTACAAGTTGGGTTTTTTTCTTCTTTAGCAGTCCCCTACCTGTTCTTTTGATTCTCCTGTTCCAACACTGTAATACTAGTTCTTGCTCCTTTGTTATGTGGGCACAAAGGCTAATGCAGCAGTATGGTGAAATGGATTGAAGAATTGATTAAAAATAAAAGCAGCAACACCCCCACCCCCACAGTAGTGAAATGATGATAATTTCGAGAAGGCACTGATACTAACTTTGCTTTATGCATTTAATTTCAAAGTGGCAGGTTTTTTAGGAGTGTATGTCCAGTTCAGTTTCAGCCTCAAGTAAATTTTGATGATACTTGTCTTAGGGATCAGAGTGAAGGTAAAATAAGGCAAATGTGTTAAGCATTATATTGCCAGGTTTAACTTAGTCTTCCAGAATATCTTAAAGCAAACAATCTAAATAGACTTTAGATCAAGTGCTTTCTTTTTCAGTAAAGAAAAGAGAGGGAATGAAGTAGTTAAAGAATAGTATATGTGTTAGATTACTTTTTTCCTACTAGAATTAACATCTGTTTTGTTTTTAAAGTCAAAATTCTACATGCCAAGATTCCAACCTTATTCTAACAATACAAGGAGATAATAAATAGTTAAAGTAATTCTTAACATAAATCTAATAGATTTAGCAGCTGAGATTTGATTCAAAGTTTTAGAATAACCTTTCTTACAGTAAGGATTTTTCTTCTGATTTTATATGCAATGAACAACACAGTTGGTGAAATAACAGGATGCAGTTTCTGTCACGTTCCTATCCTGCTTTGATGACACAAGCTTTGTCAGACTGGATTGGACCTGTGGTTCATCTGTCCAAGTATCCAGTCTCTGACAGCAACTCGTTGCAGCTGCGTTAAAACGGTGGAGCAGTGCTGTAGGCCAGGTGTCTGGTGACCTGCTGCTCTCTCGGAACACACATGGACCACACACGTGCTAATACATGTGTGCACCACATTTTCGTACTGATGTTCTCTGATTAGATAGGCATGAGAACATCTAGTGTGATTTCCAAAACCTGAACATCTGTTAATTAGGATCATTTGGATGCTGTCTATCCATATGTATTTGTAGTTGCCAAAGCTTAATTTTTGTTTGATTGGAATCTGGCTTTGGGATTTTGTATTTGAATCCAAACTTTACCCATTTTTTTCTTGCCATAATGTTTTACTGTTCTTCTAGCACTTGGTTAATGTGACGTATGTTTAGACTCTGTCTGTGGTTTGGACAGGAGAGACTATTAAAAAGTTTAGATACTCTTTGTTTAAGAGAAAAGAGGTAATTTGAATTCTTAACCTCCACTTAAACTATCACAGTCTAGGTATCTATTTAAATGCAGTTCTTTGCATAATGAAAAAAAAAACATTTAAAAGCTGCCACTTATTATTGCAATAGCTAGCCTAATATTCTAGAGTTATAGTTTATATAGAATCAGGAGAAGTCTTTCAGAGGAATCAGGGCTGTAGTATTAATTATAAAGCACACAAAGTAGGAACACTATTAAGTGAAAAATCACTCAAATTAGTGGTAAATAACTACTGTTTATGTATTATAAACTACTGTTTATATATCATGAAAGGTTATTTCACATAATAGAAGTATTGTAATATTAAACTATTGCCACAAAAATAGCTGACTTTTTCCTTCTAAAATGCATTTTTCTTATTCTAAAATAGTGTGACTGCAAGTAGTTAAAATATTGGCTGAATTACATTGTCTAAGGATCTATTGATGTGCTTAATCCTCTTAAAAGAATTGGTTTTTTACTAGGCACGAGGGAAAAAACGACAGATAGGATGGTTCCCTGCTAATTACGTAAAACTTCTGAGCCCTGGTACCAGTAAAACTACACCAACTGAGCTACCTAAATCAACAGCATTACCTTCAGGTAAGCAATGCGGTTACATTAACAAAGTTTCTTTTGTGATGTGTGTCATTTACAATAGGACTTCTAAAAATAATTATGGATATTTGGTAGGATATTTAGTATCTGTTATACTAGTCACTTTGGTTAAACTAATTTTAGTTTTTTTTTTTCCTTTTAAATGAGGAAAAGATACAATTGCTCTGTATATTTATGGTGGTGGTCCCTCAGGTATGAACTATTGAGTGCTAAAAGCCATCTGTGACATTACATCTTACAGTAAAGCAATCAAATGATCAGTCCTATTTCTTTGCACTAATTGTAGTAAAGGAGTTTTCAGAGGTTCGGGATGATCCATGGGCTTAGCAGTTGAGGCACGTCTCATTCAGAACCTTTTCTTTTTCCAAAGGTTAAGTGTCAAAAAACCACTCAAATGAAGATGCAGCTTTTTGTCCTGTATAGCTGCTTACTTTAAGGTCTATGAAAGGACACAAAAGCAGTAGACCATTATATTTTTTAAGCTATTTGTTACAGCTCCACAGGCAATGTCAAACAGTCCTGTCAGTCTACTGCAAGGTATAAAGGCAGGCAGAAGATGTGAGAACAGAAAGTTCATTCCTTGTGACTGTTGCAGTCTTGAACCATTTTGGGCTTGTGAGTTGGTGTAGTACTAAGAGGATTCTTGTCAATCAAAAACATTTAGAATGGGTGTATTTTCTCTGTAAGTCAACTCAAAGACTTGAGGTTGGACAGACTTGGTTGTCTGTCATCTGTTTGGATTTAGTCAGGGGGCAAAAGCTTGCTGCTTCCCCAGGCCAATTTTTGACTGTCTATCATTAAAATTAAATAAATGTTTCTAAATGAAAAATGGTAGTGAGCATAATTTTCTCCTTTAAATATGTATGAAGGATTACAATGCGGTTTATGGAACTAGAATAAAATACTGAGGTATTAGTTTCATGTGTCATTGGTATAAAAAAAAGTACCATATCAGAGAAGGCAAATGATGCTAATTGACTCCTTTGGTAGTCATAAAGATGCAGAAAATCAGAGTTCTGTAAAGACTCATGAGTTTGGGTCCTGCAGTTAAAATAGTAACTCAGCATTGACACACATGCTTTTACAAGGCAATATGATGGGATTTTTTTTTTAATTATTTTTTTAATTATTCTGCGTTTGACAGTCTGGGACTTTTCACTCATGCTAATAAAACTTTTACAGAATAAACTTTTTAGCACTTTTGCTATTGCCTACAGAACACTAGAATCTTAATGCCATTCATTTTTATCAAATTCAGCTTTGTTATAGACTTTTCGTTTTGGAGGATGAGAAGAAGAATCTTGTCTTTCCGTTATGATAGATGGCCTCGCTACTTGTGTGGTTAGTTTAAGAGGTTAATGGTTGAGAAGCATCTTCATAGCAGAAGTATGTTAGCGGGGAGGCTTACTATAGCAAAAGACACAGAAAGCCTGAAGAAAACCACCTACAAGGGTTGAGTAATGGCCAAGGTGGTGCATTATGAAGGGTCTGAAAGTGTGCCATTACTGTCTGGGTTTTGAAGGTAGGGGATCCATCAGAAACAAGTAGCATCAAAAACTGTTTCTTCTGTCATTTTGTTCTGATGTATATACTCTCCATCTGCCATACTGTAATGCAAACTGCATGACTTTAACAACATTTTTTTGAAAAAAAATTCTGTTGCATGGACACTTTTGCTTTATACTTTAAGGTTTTCTTAATTTTTGACTGCTTTGTCTGTGTTCCCTTCTAAACTTGTGTCATGAACATGTCCTTCCTGGTGCTGAGAAATGGAAAGAACTGTTCCTGCTACTTCAGGCTAGTCAGGCGTAAGGAAGTTCACAATATAGGAATAGTGGAAAAAGTGTTTCAACCATTCTGCTGCTTTAAAGAAAGACAACATTATAGATTGTACTGATTGTGAGTGTTGTTCGAGAACCTGGTTTCCCTCTGTTGTTGCAGTAGGACTAGTATGGATCAATAGAGAATCTTTTAAAAAGGAAACAAATGGCTGAAAAGCACTGGAGCTCTGAGGAGGTAGGCTATAACTTGCTTCTGGAGTTAGCAGTGGCTTTTAGAGTTTAAAATAAGTGAAAAACTTTCTTGCTGGGACTACTATAAGAGCTTCCTATATAGGACTAAGGTGTATTCTAAGCTTTGTGACCAAGTGTAAATAAGACCAAGATGATGTCACTGCTTCAGGTTCAATTGAGGAGTCCTATCTCTTTAAAAATTATCTTAAATTACCTCCCCAAGTTTAAGGTAATTCTTGGGATCCCATTGAGCTATTTAGATATTCTGGTGATGCTACTGGACAGCACCAAATTTCATAAAATTCTTTGAAGTAGAAACGAACGATCTGAATGAAAAATTCTTGAAAGAAATTAAAATGGGTTACAAATCTGTTAATGTACGTGTTGTATTCAGGTATGGTCTAGCTTAACTTTTTTATCGTTCTTAATAAGAACCTGTAAACCCGTAACAAGAATGCCGTAAAACAGATTCACAGGTCTTTAAAGTGAAATGTGAGCATCATTGGTGTTCACACATTTGAACTTGTTAGCACAAAACTATTTAAAACAGGAGTTACACCATAATATACATTCCTTTAGAAATGCTGATTTATCTCCAGTATGCCAGGGAAATGTACACTTTGATTAGTAGATGTGCTCGATGTTACAAATGACAGTGAGTGCCCCTTTTAAAAATTTTTTTTCGTCTCCCCCCTTTGCAAGTAACAAAGCTAAATATTGAGAAATGTGCAGGGTCCTGTTAAATGTGGAGTTTATTTGATTATGATCTTTGTGAAAGGCACAAAGTCTTAACTAAAAGGAGTTGAATAATTGCTGAAATATAAATTAAAAAAAAAGAGGAGCTCTTTGACAAATTTAAGTAAGTTGATCGCTGAGTACAAGAATGAAAATAAAAGAAAATTTTAGGATGAACATAATGGAGAACACCTGACAGCAAGGCTAATTATATAGGAGTCTTGTGTCTCAAGGCAAAATGGCAGAAACCCTGTGACTTGGCATAGAGAAAACATCAGAGAAATAGAGGAAATTATATATTTAAATAAACAGTCCTGCTCCTTTCGAGAATTAAAACAACTGCTCAATTATAATTGATCAGAAATGGCTATATGCTAAGTACTGGTCAGATTTAATGAGTTTCATAGTAAGGAAATAGAAAATAGGCTGCTGGAAGCAGTCCGGTGGTACCAGAAGGGCAGCCTAAATGGCCTAGGATGCTTTTTATTTTTCTCATCCTTTCCAAGGTCATTGTGTTCCTAACACCTCAGTGGTACTATAAGGATATCACCGTTGGCTTTCTCTGGAATTATAGAGCTGTGTTGAGCATGTCTGGTGCTAAATTTGAAAAGACTGCTTTTTTCAGGCTTTGGGTAGTGGAACTTCAAATGTTTCCCAGACTTTTCTGTCCATTGACCAGTTCTGGTGGAAAGGATACTTTTCAGAACAGGTTGGTGAGGATGCAAAATGCCATTTTTATAAATATCCAACAAATTTGGTGCTTTTGTGGGCAAAATATATATAGGTAAAGCAAAAGAGAAGTGTCAGTAGAAAACTAACATCCTTGAAGTGACTTTTTAGTAAGATTTTAAATTTTTCCAGTCGTCTTTTGCTGAAACGTGACCAGTGCGATAGACCTCTTCCTTTATCTTACAGTGTGCCAAGTAATTGGCATGTATGACTACACTGCACAGAATGATGATGAGCTAGCGTTCAATAAAGGCCAGATTATAAACGTCCTTAACAAGGAAGACCCAGACTGGTGGAAAGGGGAGGTGAATGGACAAGTGGGTCTCTTTCCATCCAACTACGTGAAGCTGACAACAGACATGGACCCAAGCCAGCAATGTAAGTGACCCTCTCTGCTGCTGTGCTGTGATTATTTGCGTAGTACTTTAAGATGAAACATACAGCATTGCTGTGATTCTGCTGTGGTTTGCAGAACTCAAAGCTTCACCACTGCTGCACTTGTCAAAGTCTCTTTGAAGACCTTCTGTAATGCAAACCTTATTTTTATGTTTGTTTTATTTTTTAGTTCCCATCCCTTTTGTAGCATGTTACCCTTTATCATTTTTGCACCATGCTGTTGACATGCCTGACTCATTTTCCTAGCTTGAATTTGCTCATTGTTTTGTTTTGCTTATGTGTTGTTTTCCTCCTTTTTCTAGGAATCATATGTTGTCCATCCCCCACTCAGGCTTGAAAGTCCTCAAAGAGACCCACTATCCCATAGCACTGCCCAGAGGGATGATGGGAGATGCAGCCTTGATCATGTCGCTTCCAGCATGATCATCTACTGCCTTCTGAGTAGAAGAACACACTGCAGAGCAGTTTACCTCATTTTACATTAGTTGCATGTAATCGCAATGGTTTGAGTTAATTACTGACAGATACAGACACAAAATTAAAATGAAACAAACAAACAAACAAAAAAACACAGAAAAAAACAGAGGATAGTGGGTCCTTTTGTGGCTTTCAGAGTTACCAAACTAATTTTTCCACCTTTGCACAGGTGCTTTCAGTAGTTTTAAAATTATTTTTAAATATATATTTTAGCCTTTTAAAGGAAAAGCATAAATTAAATTTCTTCATTGCAATTTTGTTTGTGCAAAAAGACCCACTATCAAGGAATGCTGCATGTGCTATTGAAATTGTTCCAAATGTCCATAAATTTGAGACTTTATGTATCTTTCTTTTTTATTGTTCACTTGTCCAGTGTTGTCAATATGTCGTCTTTTTTTTTTTAATTTTTTTTTTAATTACAAAAGAACAGAAGGAGTTAAATCAGTTTAAGGAACTTTAAATGTGCCCAATTACAGATAAGGTATTTTGTTGTAGTTATTGTACTGTATGTATCAGGTGTTCCTTGTTGAGTGTGTAATACATTGTGGAGAGAAGAAATTACCTTCCTTCCAATGCAAGAGATATTAGCCTTGCATAATGTTGTTATCCAGTTATGTTAATTTTATTTTGCACATTACTTGTAGCTGCGTAGTTAGAAAACGCCCTGGTTTGTGTTTGTCTCGGATGTTTCAGTTTTTGCATTTTCCTATCAGAAATCAATAGAACGCTACATTCGTGTGGGATTTGAGAATTAACTTCTTTATTTTCATCTTGGTTACATGAAGTTTGATTTCTCATTTTTACTTTCTTATGACTATGACGGTTTGAACAAGTAATTTTCCTGACAAGAAAGAATGTATAGAAATATCTCCCTGCAATTAATTTCCAATGTTTACATTTTTTTAAACTAGACTGTGGAATTTATACAGATTAATATTAAATGGAGCTTACAGTCAAGTTTATGTAGTAGATGTGCTGTAGCTAAGCCATGTTTGTCTTTCCAGTGTTAGTTACAAGCTCTTGATGAAATGCCTGGTGCTGTCAGTGCAGAAGCTCTCTCTTTCCAATGCCTCAAGCACAATATAGCCGCTCTACTAATTACTTTACCATTTAGTTATGTTCTAGTTTATGTATTTCATTTATTTCTAAATTTCAGGCTGGCAGCGTTGTAGCATTTCTAATCCTACCCCTTCTCCCTCCTTCTGACCCGTCATACGGTGCAAAGAACAAGTGAAGCTCCTTATTCAATTGCACTTCAGTATTTCATCAATATGAATGTAAATTATATAAATATATAAAAATCTGCAGCTTTAACAACTGTAATACAGCCTTTAGAATTAGTTACATGTATAGATAATTAAATTCTTCATATAAAAGATAGACTAAAATGCGTTTGTTGTCTTGTTGCTGTGTATATGTAAAATTCACCAAGTGGCATTAGTGCATGTGATGAATTTGCCACCGGAATAGCCTGAAGCCCACCCATTTAATTTCAGAATGACACTTGTCTTGTTTCTTTGAATATTATTTCAATATAATTACTCAGATTGATCACGATTATCTGCAAACTTTTGCACCTTTCTTTCTCTATTCAATGGTTTCTACACATTACAAGTCAGCTGATATTTTTTGACACTATACTGGTAGATGAATTAAGTATTCTTTGTTGTTTTACCATGGATTTACGTCAACTTAGCTCTGTGTTTTATGCCAGAAGCTCCAGTCTTAAAATATGCACAATTGCACAGATTTTCTTTCTTTTTAGGATAGGGTTGAACACGCACAAATTTCTCCTTTACCGCTCTGCCATAAAAAAAATAATATTTTTTTTTTCTACTGCCTCATAGGCACTTGCTGACAAATTCACTGCCTGGTATGAGAGGAATTGAACAGAATGTAATACTTGTAATTTTCAGTGCCTGTTGTTTTCCTTACTGAGGATGATGTAGCCAGATTTTACTCCACTATTTCAATATTTTGTGCATTAAAATGTTATTTTAATGAAAGGATATTTCTGTTTTCCCGTAATGAGCTGTTGTGTTGAAAGATTTATAACTTGACTAAAAGCGTTTGTCCTAAGGGACATTTTGTGTTTTATGACTTTGGGCCAGAAACATACTTTCTCTCTATATTGAAATATTGGCAATACTTTGGATATAGTGGATTCAGGTGCTGCTTTTTTTTCCCCCGCCCATTACTTCAAGGGAGAAGAAAAATAAAGCTATTATGATCGTCTGCAGGCTACATGTTTTCTAAAATGCTTCTTAAAAATGCCAAGAGTGATGTCTCATAAAAGAATTTCAAAAGCACAGTGTGCTATAAGTTCCTGGGGTCAGTTTTCCACGGAAGTGGAAAGAACATCCCGATGCTGTCCCTCTGTAGCTGCACACACACTGGTGTACGTTGTGCCAGGGCTCCTCAGACAGAAGAGTACACAGTACCACAGAGTACCAGCTTCACCTGTCAGTCTGTTGTTGAGAATAGTTAACTCACAAAAACTTCAAAACCACATGTAAAATGTCCTAGGCAAAGATATTCAAACCGTTGTGGCTTATGTAGACATACATTGTTGAAATACCTATAATGTTTTACTCAATTATTAAAGTTCTTAAGTGTACCACTATAGCTTGGCATGGTAGTGGTTAATCTTCCTCATAATCAGTGATTTTCCTTGAGTAGCAGGGAACAAGATACTGCACTTACTCTTTCTTACCTATCTGGATTTTTGTTTATATATATATACATATTTATGAGAAAGAGAGTATGAGAGCAATTCTTTAATAAAGAAATGGATTATTTCCATCAAAAAGAATAGTTTTCCAGGGTTGTGTCTCAGTCCAGTTTTGACCCTCTCCCTTCCTGCTTCATCTAAAAAGATCCTTAACCTCCTAAGGCACGCGGTCCCCTCCCAAAGCCGTATGCCTGGCCTGCAGCAAGCAAACCTATTTCTAAAAGAACGCTTGCCTCCTGTGATGGAAATGTGCCCACGCTTGTTTCTTCGGTCCTTGAATTTGTGGCTGCAAAGCCAAGACTAATCCCAGTGGAGGCTGAAACAAGACTTACATATCGGCAAAAATAAGGAACCATTCAGATGATTTTCAATTTTTTTGGTATTTTTAAGTTAAGAAAAAGAGCAGTCTTGCTGCTGCCTAGTCCATTGGATGCCTTCCTTATATTAACTGTCATGTGCCAAGTGCCTTCTCCCTTTGCACAGGAGCTGTCACTTGAGGGATGTAGAGGAGACTGGATTTAGAGACCACTCCAAGTGGTGGTGGTTTTTTTTTGTTCGCAGTTTTTCTGTTTACCTTGAGAAGAATTTCCTCTGTATTCAGCTGCTGAGGAAGAATTCTCATGAATGTTTGTTCAGGGAATTTCTTAATATCAATTCCAATACTTTAAATCTGTCCAAGACAACTCAGAGTCTGAAATGCAGGTTTATCAAGAACAGTTTGCTTTATATTCAGAATCAGTTTTATTTAAATCTCAGTTCTTTTGGAGCTTCAGTGGTGTCTCTCTCAGTCCCCCATAGCTCACCGAACACGTTTTAAAATGACCTCTTACCGTAACCTTCCCGCAGGGCAGCAAAATAACTGCATGTTCTGGTTTTGTTCTCTGGTTTTCATGGAATCGTAGAATGGTTTGGGCTGGAAGGGACCTTAAAGATCTTCTAGTTCCAACCCCCCTGCCACGGGCAGGGACACCTTCCACTAGACCAGGTTGCTCAAGTTCTTCGCGATTATTGACTCCGGCTATTTAACTTCTTGTTAAATAGCGCCTTATATGCAGTCCTCTTCTTATTAAAATAAATGGCTTATTTTTAACTTTTTTTTTTAGACAACTTCAGTAAATCCAGGGACAACGTATCTCAAATATTACTGAATCAGTTGACTTGCAAGCTAAGTGCCTGCATGCAGGCAGCTGGATAACAAGCTGCTACTTAGCTGAATAGAGATTGCTAAGGTGACCTTTTGGTTCCAAACCCTGAAAGAATGTTTTCAGAAGGTTGTCCTGGATGCAGTTAAAAACATAAATTATTTTCACAAAGACTTCATTTCCCGCATGTAGACTTCATGGGCTTTTGTACTTGTTTGATAGTGTGCAAAGGAGTACTTTACTGTGAATAAGGATTCATTTTGAGTTATTGTCCATATGAGGAGAAATCGTGAGAGTTACCTTAACTATCTCGTGTAACCTAGTAACATTAATAGTATGTGTAAACATAATTCTGATATACACAACAAATTTCTGTAGCTTGTTACAGCAAGTTTCATAGCTGTTTCATTCCCTTCCCCTTTCCATACATCTTCATTTGGAAACTTCTTTAAAAACCTAAGAAGTAGCCCTGTAGTGCTCCTCCTCAGCACCAAAACTCAAATTACAATGTCTGTGTACACCTGGGAACTAATTTGAATCAAACCTGTAACTCTTCTTCTGTAACTTTTATTAATCCTGTGGAGCAACACAGAATAAGAAGTCAGATTTTAGAACAAGTTTAGTCTTGTGGAATAGCATTTCACGGAAAAGGTAGTTCTTAGCGTCTAAAGGTTGGAAAGATGTTTATACCCGAGGAAGCTGTCCTACAGCAAGTGGGTGTAGAGCTTTTAGAAGGTGGTGGATTCCCTGTGGCCTTGTGATGCTCCTCGATCGCAGGATTTGGCTCCATTTTCTAGCACAAGTGTTTCAACTTGTTTCTCCGTGCCCTACCTACCTTTTTGAGCCTGGCCCCTCGGCAGCAAGAAGGCAGCTCTGTGCCTACACGCTGTTCAGTTCCCAGCTTTGGTGTTTGGTTTGTCCAGGTACCAGCTTTCACCCAGAGCGCTGGTCTGATGCTGCCGGCGCAGCTGGATACCCACCAGTGGGCAGCTGTGAACTGGTGCCAGCAGTCGCAGAGTGCTGGTCTGAACTGGTCTGAAGTCAGTGCCACCGATAAAGGTTTTCTGTGCCCTGGCCTAGATGGCAGAAACCGGACTCATGTTTTTTCCACCATACTCATCTCTGCCAAGTGCAGTTTTTTCTGCTGAATCGTTTCATATGTTGGGAGTAGTTTGGGATGCAGATGAGTGTTACAATCAGTCTGGTTTGATTCCTTCGCTTTAACATTTTTTGGGGGAGAGGGAAAGACCTGAAACCAGGAAAGATGATGGCTGGAAGTCTGCCTGAGAAAGTGAAAAAATAATAAAATGTTGTTTGTTAAAAGGTTTGAACTTTTAGAATACTACATTGAGTTACCACATTTCTGATTCCAGGTGAAGTACCTGTACAGCATCTTTATTTTTGCAGAAGACAATGTAAAATTGAACTGTGTGGTTCCTTCTGCTTGGATCCGTGACTAATTTGCTGTTATGGTACAGTAAATGGTCAGGGGCTCAAGATAGGTCCTGGGTCATAATTCAGAGGTGAGGTTTAAAGTTACCTGATGTGATATAAACCAGTCCAGGAATTGGTTAACTCTGCCAATTTATATTTTTAGATGCATCCATGCCCTCACGTGTAGGATTTTATTCTCCCCACGCAGATTCTGGAAAGGGAGTGGTAGACGTGTTCTGGTTTTTACTGAAAGAATTTGGTAGGTTTCCTTCCTAACTGTCTCATCTGTTGTCTTCCTCTCCTTCCCTTGATTGAATTCTAAAACATTTTTTTTTCCATAGGAAATAAGATATTAACCTAAAACACTGCAGAAACATTTTCCTATTGCAAAATGAAGATGGTGGTAGGGTATCACAAGTGTATGTTAAGGACTACACTTGGGCGTGTTCTAGAATTTTAAAAAAAAAAAAAAAAAGGAAAACAGAGAACTGTGATTGAGTCTGTTGCTTGGCCTGTGTGGGTTGGCAGTGGCAATCCTTCCACCTGATGATAGCCGACTGGTGTGAACGGCAGGAGGAGGCACACGTGTTGGTGGTGACTGGTCTTGGCAAAACCAAAGCAATGCTTAATATTTTGCAAGTGGGACTTCCCAGACTTGTTTCTAGATCCTGCTTCCATCCATCTCGGAGGGAAACGCTTTGCTCTAACAATAAATGGACCTACTAGTCCAGTTGAGAAATTCTAAATGTGCTGAAATAATTTAAAATAGCTGTGAATTGGGATTCTGCATCGCATAAGCTTGAGATGGAGAGATCTGTTTGATCACCAGACTCTGTGCCGTCCTCAGCAAAAGCTTGAGGTAGTTTCTCTGCGGAGGGTCCATCCCACAAGATATGGATGGGAAATTGGTGGTTGCATCTGAAGCTAGCTGATAAGAAGACTGAGTGGTGAAATGCTGTAATTTGTCTGAGTGAAGGAATGCTACCGTGGTGTGCTATTCCCCTCTGCTTAAGGTTTTGGAGGAAAACTGTGACGTAATTTTTTACTGCTTCTAGCTGCATATAATAAAGCAGATTGCTGTCTACTGTGACCTTGTCATTACGGACTGGGCCAGCATGAGATTTACAGTGAAATGTGGCAGTTACATTGTTTAGAAAATCTCCCCAAATTAGAAGAAATCAGAAGTTGTACCCATGTACGTAGGTGAGTGAGTTCCACAGCAGAACCTTCCTTCTGAAAGAGCAGCATCCCTTGCACGTTGCTTTCAAGCTTGTAAGACCCATATTTTCAGGGTTGGCTTTGTAAGGAAAAGGAACAACACGTTTACTTCTTAGGATGGTATTTGAAATTATTTTTTACATTTCTAGAATCCCTTAATCCTACGGGTCCTATGGTGATAGGAGGTCTAAGCATGGATTTCTATTTACAGCATTTGTGTGTTGGTTCTGTAAGTCCAGACAGAGTGACCAGTCTGGTGAGTGTGTGCAAATGGCTCTGCTTGGGGTCATACTGGTGATTCAATTTAAAGAGCAGAAATTTCTGTATTCACGGTACTGTGAATATACCAAGTTAGCTATTGTAATTTCCCCATTCTTTTCTGAGTTTACTAGATTGTACTTAAGGATTCAAATTCGGCACCTTCCAGATAGGGTCCAACACTCTACTTTCTCAGAGCAGGAGAGAAAATAGGAAGAATGGGGTACTCAGTAACTGAAAAGACAGATCCCAGTGACTGCTTTTAAGTACCTGAATGGCAGTATGCATGAGGGACTGTCTGTGTGCTTGAAGTTAGAAACATTAACCCATTCTACACTGAGGTAAGGTCCCGTACTTGACCCACGGTAGAGCTTTCCCATCTGTCGGTGGAAATGTCTGATATCAAGGGCACTTTCTAGCCCCTAGCAGGAGTTTCTTTTAGTGAACTGCATTGATGAATGATATTATTACAGCTGCAAGTGGAATTTAGATGTTCATAAAAGTACTTTGCACAGCACTTTGGAGTCCATGAAAAACTAGCTAGAGCCCTATGGCCTGACATTTCCACTTGGAAAGGAACCCAATTTCTTCTTTGGTGTTTTTAATACAAAGACAAGAAAAAAATCTGTGTACTTGTGCACCTCGTGAAGAAAATCCCTTATCAGAAAAGTGTCTCCTGCATGTTCTGCTCACACTGAAGCAGGCTATTTTCCCAAATATTTAGTGTTCAGAAGCAGACCATTTGTTGAGGTTCAGAGCAGCCCATTTACATCCCAGTTGGCTGGGTGTCAAGCTAGCCGCTAAAATATATTATCATTCAAAATGTTAAATGCTTCCTTTAAAAAGTTGGTGGTTGGAAACTGCACTTCAAACCAAGGTCATCAGCATCTTTGCACAGTAAACTTCCCCCATCTCTAGAGAAAAATAATTAAACACTTGGTTCACTTTTAATGAACCTGACAGTGCAAGGGGAGAACTAGTTCTGTTTATTAGGCCTCTGATTTACATGATAACTAAGAGAATAGTCTGAAAGCAGCCATTTATTAAACAGCAATAAAACTTTTGGCTTTTGAAATGTGCCTACTGCTTTGATTATTTTGGCATAAAATTGGTAATTCTCAAAACCTACATTTTATTTCAAACAAAGGTTCAATTGCATCTTCTAAAGGACTGCAAGGTACTCTGTCTCAAAGGAGCATTATCAATATGCTTCTGCTTCCAAACAAATCTGTTCTCAGGTTCTTAATCATAGAGGAAACTACCTTGACTGTATCTACTTTTCTTTCCTTCTTATTTTTTTATATTTTTAAGTCAGATCTATCATTACCTTTTCAGGAGCACAGATTGGTTGAAGCAGCAGTTGAAGGTAGTTCATGAAAAACTTAACGGTGATAGATGTGGACCTTGCTAGTAGCATAGTGCAGAATCAGCTCCTGAGTTACATTCAGGAAACTAAAAATGCAACTAATATAGAATCACAGAATCGCTTTGGTTGGAAGAGACCTCTGGGATCATCGAGTCCAACCTTTGCCCCAACACCCCCATGTCAACCAGACCATGGCACTAAGTGCCACCTCCAGTCTTTTCTTAAACCCCTCCAGGGATGGGGACTCCACCACCTCCTTGGGCAGCCCATTCCAATGCCCAACGACCCTTTCTGGGAAGAAATGCCTCCTCATTTCTAGCCTGAACTTCCCCTGGCACAGTTTCAGCCCTCTTGTCTTGTCACGAGTTGCCTGGGAGAAGAGACCGACCCCCACCTGGCCACCCCCTCCTTTCAGGTCATTGTAGAGAGCGATCAGGTCTCCCCTCAGCCTCCTCTTCTCCAGACCAAACACCCCCAGCTCCCTCAGCCGCTCCCCATCAGACTTGTGCTCCAGACCCTTCCCCACCTTCATTGCCCTTCTCTGGACTCGCTCCAGCACCTCAAGGTCTGTCTTGTGGTGATAGGCCCAGAACTGGACACAGCACTCGAGGTGCGGCCTCACCAGTGCCCAGTACAGGGGGACGATCCCTGCCCTGGTCCTGCTGGCCACACCATTCCTGATACAAGCCAGGATGCCATTGGCCTTCTTGGCCGCCTGGGCACACTGCTGGCTCATGTTCAGCCGGCTGTCGACCAGCACCTCCAGGTCTTTTTCCGCTTGACCACTTTCTAACCACTCTTCCCCCAGCCTGTAACACTGCATGGGGTTTTTGTGGCCGAAGTGCAGGACCCGGCACTTGTTCTTGTTGAAAGTATTAACTTTATAAGCAAAGAATTGAAAGAGTTGTCTGGGGTGTGATGTGATGAGTAGCAGTAGTGGTTCACTTTGGGAAAGCATAGCCGAACATGGGATCTAAAGACATCCCTGTCAGATCTCAGTAGGTTCGTCAAAAAAAAAAAGCCTTGACTGTTTTAAACCCATGAAGTGGAAGTGCCCTTGAATATTTTTTCAGTCAGAATTTTTTCCAAAAATAAATTTGTTTCAATGGGGACTATACTGAATTTGACCATACTTTGCGGAGGGGTGGGGGAAAGAATTAAACTGAAGAATTTTGATTGTGTAGAAATAGTTGTAAGTAGTGCATTTGTAAAGCAGAACGTTTTCAACCTGTTTGAAATCACCTTTGCTTTTTGAAATGCATTATATTTTGTGCAGAAAAGTAATAAAAGTAGTTTTAAAAGTGAAACTGGAAGGAAACATTTTGCTTGCCAGTCTCAGAAGAATTTAATTAAGCTCGGCTGAAAAATACTGGCTTACAGAAAAAAATTGTACTTAAATGTTCTGTCTAATTCAGAATAGAAGATAAAATTTAAGATTCTAGAATTTATACAAAAAAATCTGGCATCTGCACCAGATAAACACAAGGGAGGTGGTTTGCAAAAATTAAAGGACAAAGCTGATGGAAAATGAGTTCTTAGTTCCAAACTTTTCCCACACTTTTAAAGATAAAGGAGAACAATAATCAACCCCTTTGCCTTGGCCTATAAATTAGTGAAATCTGTGGAGCAATCTCCACTGACCTTCACGTGTTCTGGCTCAAGTCCTTCAAATATTTAGAAACAGTTTTTAATTGAAGTGTGAAGAAGTAAAGAAGCTGTGCAGTGCATTCTTGCTTCGGATGCCTCCTTTGACTAGAAGGATAAAGGCAAACCTTGCATTTAGAGTGTCAATAAGCTGAGGGTTATATGTAGTTCCAAAGTGCGCATCAGAGCATTAAGGTCACGATAGGACGCTTTCCTCATTCTGTTCCCTTTTAGGATATCGCTACGTTTTCTTTGGCAGTAATACCAGATGAAGTCTTTTCTCCCCTTTTTTTATTAACAGCCATCCATTTGGGGATTTGTTTTGCAGCGTGGCTCCAGCTGAATGGCACAGTTAAAGGGGACAGGGAACTTCAGAGTGAGGTTGGAAATGGGCAGGTAGCGGCGAGAGGGACTTTTAAGCTTTGCCACCAGAGAAAAGTTAGCACTTAGAAACAGCCTTGTTTTTTTAAAAGAAAAAAAAGGTGTTAAATACAATGTTTTGAGTCACTAAGAGAGGAAGGGTTGTTAGCGTTGTGCCGTTACATGGGAATAATGGCTAAGTGAACCGAACAGGTAGTAGTTACTGTTCATTAAGCGTTACTTGAACCGCTACAGTTCTGAATAAATTTGCAAATGACCGTAAGTAAACTCTAGGATCCTCTTGTGTTTTCCAGGGTGTGCAGACTTGCATCTTCTGGATATGTTGACGCCTACTGAAAGAAAAAGGCAGGGATACATCCACGAGCTCATTGTCACGGAAGAGAACTATGTAAACGATCTGCAGTTGGTCACAGAGGTAAGACGGCACAGCAGGTTTAGGAGCAGGTTTTAATCACTCATCTTTTTAAAGTAAATCAATAATTTCACTGTGCAAACTCATTTTATATCACAGCTGTATTTGACTTCCTAGGGATGATCTGTATTAAATTTTCATATCTATATAGACATATAGATATATATGCATGTGCGTGTGGGTGTGCGTGCAACTAATGTTAAGCCCTTGTGTTACTGTCACCAAAACACTGATGTTTAAAGTATCATTCTAGTAAACCCTTTTTGCTCCTGATTTTGAATGTTTATTTCTCATGTATAAGTTCTTAAAGCTTGAAGCGCATTTTCCACATTCACAGTGGCGCTCAGTTATCACTAACTGTGATTCTCTTTAAATGTTACAAGGTGTATCTCTTATGTGGAAGAAAAGGCAAGTGATTTAGACACTTCTTTTGACAGAGGAGGAAAGGCCTTTTTGAAAAAGAAGGCAAACCCGAGACACTATGATATAAATCGAAGTTTCCATAAAAGAGTCCAAAGTAAAATGTATTTTTGGTTGATTTATCAAAGTAATCCTGGGATATTTTGCAGGAGATCTCTGACTAAAATTCCAAGGTTTCAAACAGATTATCCAGGTCCTAATTAACACCACCAACACAAATTTAGAGAATTCCTTTTAAAGCCGTACACTTCTCACAAACATATTATCAGGGAGCACTGTTGGTCTCTCGGGCACAGAGCATGTTTGAAGTCTGTTCCACTGAGCATCAAGTGCTACTCTGATGGAAGAAAATGAGCATCATCAGTCTTAGTCACTTTGATTATACTTACCGTATACTTTCTAAATCGTTTAATTTTCTGAATCTGTAGATCTTCCAGAAACCACTAATGGAATCTGAGCTGCTAACAGAAAAAGAAGTTGCTATGATTTTTGTTAATTGGAAGGAGCTGATTATGTGCAATATAAAACTACTGAAGTAAGTTTTTTTTCTCCCCCATGCTTAGCTATAACAAAATCATGGCCCTCTCCCCCTGCTTCTCCTTTTAGATGCATGAAAATATTTGCCACTTATGCAAATAGTAACCGAAAGGGCCATGCGTTTTTCCTTGTTGGAAAAAGCAAAATATTGACAATATTTGCTATGACTTATTGTTGCTGTTGAGAAAAATCCAGCAGTTCTTTGCTGAGTATTTGCATTTACTTTGCTCTTGGTGTACATGTGCTCCAGAAGGCAAGATCAACCTCTCCTGAAGAGCAGTGCCTGCCAAGGCTACCCACGGCCCTGTTGTAGACTTTCACTTCCTCTCTCACAGCCCATACCCAGTTCCAGCCCTGTTATCCGTGAATGCAGACCAAGGCACAACAACCTCTGCCTCCCTTATTCTGAGTTAGCTGATGCGTTCCTTTAGTTACTGTAGGTTTATAGCACCTGAACGAGCTGTTTTGTGAGAAGCGGTGCCAACAAAGCCTGGTTTCCTATGGATTTGTGTCCAGTCTACCCCGCACCCTTCCTTCCAAAGTCTCCAGCTACTGCAACCCCAGCTTTCCACCATGAAACTCCATGCAGTGCAAGTACCCTTATTTCTCCCTTCATTTTCTGTGACCTCTGATGGATCCAAGTCCTTCTTACTTGCATCCTTCTCACCTATCCTTGCTGCTTCAGCAAGACCCAGTAAATGCTGTGGCTGGTTTGGAGGCACGTCTACACAGGTTGCTCGTCTGGTCATTGCCAGAGAACCTGAGTGAGGATTGAGTTCAGCCTGCATCTTCATAAGCAAGAGGATTAATAAAGTTCTTTTTTTCCCTACTGAGCTGCTATAACTTTGTCTATCTCCTTCGTATAACTTTGAGATATCTCCTTTTTTGTAAAATGTATTTGAAAATGGCCCACGAGTTGAAAAGTTATGGTGGTGATAGGACAAATGCCGGCAGCTCAATGACAGTAAACCTCCTTTCCTTAGGAAACCGGGCTAAAAACTAGGAGTAGCTTTGAGCTTAAAGTGGTGGTAAGGTTTTTACCCCTCTTACTCTCTTGCTAAACTAATAGAAAAGGAAATTACGTTCCTTTTTATATTGTATCTGATCTGGCATCGCGTTAAGGTAATGTCAAGTAACAGTTTGGTTACCACAAGAGGGAAAAGTGTTGGCTGAGGATGCAATCTTGATTATTGTATTCTTACAATATGTAATAACTCTTGTGGCTGATCTGTTTGTTGTTCAGGGGTCTCTCTGTTTCAGTAATAAATAAGAATCCAATCATTTATTTCATAAATGAAGAATCATTCTTCAGTGGTCTATTTATTAAACACACATGACCTTTTCCTGTTTAGGGCTTTGCGTGTGCGTAAGAAGATGTCTGGAGAGAAGATGCCAGTGAAAATGATTGGTGACATCCTGACAGCTCAGCTGCCACACATGCAGCCTTACATTCGGTTCTGTAGCTGCCAGCTCAATGGGGCAGCGCTCATCCAGCAGAAGACAGATGAAGTCCCTGAGTTCAAGGAGTTTGTTAAAGTAAGAGAAGACGCAATCAACGTGAATTTTGCACACTGTAAATTTAGCTCATCATTTGGCTAATTTGCAAAACGTAGTCTCAAATAGTGCTTTCTGTTGGGCTAGAATGAAGAGTCTTCAGACTTAAGCACTCATTGAAGGAATACATTTTTTCAAACAACTATAGAGCCATAAAATACTTTGTTTAATAATGATTTTGCTGTAAAATGCTGGGACGGTAAGAAGAGACCCTTCTCTTGTACAGGCAAGGCAGATGAAGAGTATGTTGTAAAAAATACGAGAAATTCTACTGCACTGACGTTGTCTGCTAAGAACAGATTTAGCTGAGGCATGGTGTTCATTTGTTGCCTTACCTTTTCCTTTCTTGGAGGAGCTCGTTTTGCAGGGTTTTAAACAAACTGACTAACACCATTTTACCTCTCTAATGTTTCAGAGGTTAGCAATGGATCCTCGCTGTAAAGGAATGCCACTATCAAGTTTTCTACTAAAGCCTATGCAACGGGTAACAAGATACCCACTAATAATTAAAAATGTACGTTCTTTTGCAAAGATGATGTTTTTGATGCCGCTTTGCTTATAGCTTAATTACAGGATAGTTTCCCTATTTGTGTCAAGCTTTGTCACTGTTAGATATCTGATGTGCTAGGGAATGTGGTGTATCCTGTTCTATTTGATCACACTAGAGAAAATGCAGTAACTCATTTGGCTTCAGCCAAATGTATTTCCATTAGAAACAGCGGTGAAACTTGCATGCAAAGAACCAGAAGGCAGTAAAGGCTGAATGAAAACTTTAAAATTCAGATGGCAGGAATAACGGGTCAGTCTTATGCTCATCTTTGCCTTTTTCCACAGTGGAATTCCCTCCCTATAGTCTGGTAAATGACATTCAGTGTGCAAAGCCTGAATGCCAAATTGTTGCAAGTTACCTTACATTGCTGGATGACTTACAGCCCTTTCCTAACCTTCATCTGTTGCCTAACGCTTACTACCCTGAATAATGCTCTTGAACTTGGCCCAAGACTTTCACAGAAAAGAATTATAACTTGGATGTTGGCATTTAAGAGATTCCTTAAGCAGCCATGGGTATATTTCTGTATATGGCTGGAATTTGTGTCCTTATGTCAGAAGAGTGAGCAGTGTACTGATGCAAAGGCTCTGCAGGCAGGCATTTGTTTCAGCTGTTCACAAAGAGACTGTGAGTTTGTCTCCTATTTTTCATGTTTGTCAAGGATGAAAAGAAATTTGGAACATACTGCCTGGCTCTGATGAAAATAAAGAAATAAAACAGAAATCTAGGGCTGACAATATGAATGCATTTTAACTGCAGATAACAGCAAAGGCTCATGTATTTTATTTATCCGTAGATAATAGAAAACACTCCTGAAAACCACCCTGACCACAGTCACTTGAAGCATGCTCTTGAGAAAGCAGAAGAATTATGTTCTCAAGTAAATGAAGGCGTGCGGGAGAAGGAAAATTCAGATAGGCTGGAGTGGATCCAGGCTCACGTTCAGTGTGAAGGCCTGTCGGAGGTAAACAAAGTGCTCTCTTGAGTAACGCAAATGTGGGCACACTTCTGCACTGGTTGGGAAGAAACCATGGTTCACTTATGGCACTGCATCAGGGGACAAACAGTGTAATTAATCAAGTCGTATAATCTTCAGTCCTTTGATTTCGTCTTTCTTTGGCTCCCTTTCACTCCTGCACGCGATCCTTTTTGCTGCTGGTGTTATTGCCTTCTCTATGAGAAATGCTGCTTTTGTTGCCTGGCTCCAGACTAGTCCCGGGTTCAATGCAGGAATTTTCAACCATAACTTTGCGGTTTCATAGCTCTTTGTGGTTATTGTACTGCTGTATCTCATCCTGAAGCTATACCTGACCATCCTGGAGGGCTTTAAAACTCATCACAGGAAATATTTTTTGTGATAAAACTTTGTGTACATTTTGAAAACTCAAGAATACTGATCAAGTGTCTCTCAAGACTTTACAGAGAGAATCCCTGCCTCCCATTACGTATTCTTTTTTAAGGTAACATGCTAAGTTTCTCTACTGAAACTATAATGAAAATATTGTGCCGGTATGTCCTGCAAAAGGATGGAGGGTATTTCGATGGCCTCCCTTCTATTGGTGAAGATACTAGAGGCAGACAGATCACAACTTGATTTTCAAAGTATGCATTGAGTTTTCAGTTCTAGAAGATAAAAAAATAATAAGCATTTGCTGGTTCATAAACTGGAAAAAATTGCATTTCATCTTACGAAATCTAACTGTTTCAGGGTAAAGACATGTATGACAGTGTCAGAAGGGTCAAAGATACATGCAGCTGTCTTACAACTACTGCCTGAAGGAAAATGGCTGCTTTTCTCTTCCATACATGATGTCTGGCCCTAGAACACCAAAAAATATTACCTGAAAGACCACCCGGCTGCTTGCTGACGCAGTAATGCCGGTAACAGCAGCCCTTGAATCTGTGGCAAGGAGCAATCCAGACTTCCCCTCAGTTTTCTGTCTGAGATGTTTCTAATCTGTAAAAGGAGCCACTCCAAATCTAGCTGCCCGGCCAACTGGGATGGCAAGAACTGTACCATCACCTAGTGAAAATAAACCTGAAACCGACACTTTAGGAAGGGGCAAGCCTCTACTCCTCTGGTCGCAACCTCCAGATGAGTCTTAAACTCCGCCAGTTCCAGCCAGTGGTCAGCAGCTGCCCTCTAACTCCAGATATCGTGGGTGCACAAAGACAGACTATCTGGAATTCCTTTCGTATGATTTAATGGGTGAAATTCAAACACAGTTCAGAAATCCAGGCCTCGTTAAGAAAGCTCAGTGTTTGGAGAGGCCATTTGCATAGCTACTGCTAATCCAGGACAAGTCGTCATCAGCTCGGTTCCACTCACAGAGATGCATGCGTGTGGCAGAGAAACTCGAAAGGAGGCACAAATGCTTTTGGCTTCTCTCTGACTGTCCAGGCCATGCCCCGTGCAACTGTTGGGCTGCCCTACAGTTAATTTTCATGTAGTTTTTCTATGACTTGCACTGCTTATCATGCTCAAGGCAGAGACATTGCTCGTCATCCCTGTGACACAAATTGAAACCAATGTCAGGACTCAAAACTGTATTTGATCTCTTTCAGGGGAACCTCGATTGTTTTACTTTATACAGTGCGTTGTTGTTCTTCTTCTACTTTTCGCAGCAACTCGTATTTAATTCTGTTACAAACTGCTTGGGACCACGAAAGTTTCTGCACAGTGGAAAACTTTATAAAGCCAAGAGTAACAAGGAACTGTATGGCTTTCTGTTCAACGATTTCCTCCTCCTAACTCAGATCATAAAACCTCTTGGCTCTTCTGGCACAGACAAGGTCTTCAGCCCCAAGTCTAATCTGCAGTACAAAATGTACAAAACTGTAAGTACCACTTTTATATGGTGACTGAGACGGTTATACGCTAACGGTGCCTATAGCAGGCAGCAGCTCCCATACTGGATATGTGGGCAATAACCTTTATATAGAAGAGGTTTGAAAACTTTGGCGTATGCTGAGGATTCCAGGGACTGATGGTGAGAAAGCTGGTTGTTTGCTTTAGCAAGATAAGAAAACATGCTTTTGAAGTTTTGCTAAAACAACCTCTTCAACAAGATGTCCCGTGTATCAGGGAGTGATGGGGAGAGGAGTGTTTGTGTGCTTGGTGGGAAAGGAGAGATGGCTGTGCTTCGTGAGGCTGCTTGCTTACTTCAGGAGAAGTGTTCCCAGGGTCTGGAGGCACCTATATCTTTGATAATAAGAAAATTTTTTAAAATGACGTATCTGAAGAAAGACGGGAGGCAGGCAGAAGGGGAAAGATACTTCAGGCACAAGATAAATCTGTTGTAAATTGCTCTGTGTTGAATGCATCTGTTTGGATATTGTGTGGTAGAACTCTAGCTTTGCCTAATGTTTTACAGCCCATTTTTCTCAATGAGGTACTAGTAAAATTGCCCACAGACCCTTCTGGAGATGAGCCCATCTTCCACATCTCCCACATTGATAGAGTCTATACGCTCCGGGCTGAAAGCATTAATGAAAGGTAAGTACCTGCATAGGTCATGTTAGTACTGAATTTGAAAAGTCTGGTGCAAATGTAGATGATGGTGTATATGATATACACATGCATAGCAGTCTCCAAGCAGTTTTATCTTACAAGACTGGAGAATTCCTTCCGCTGGGGAATACGGTGATACTCAATATATGAAAAGGAGGGAGAAATAACGATGTTTCCTGAATTCCGATAAGACCGACAGTGAAATGGCTGGGAGGGCTGATACATAGGCCATATTTCACAACATTTTGTGTTAGCATAAGGAAGCCAAAAGAGGCAATCCTGTCATCTTCTGCTAACATCTCTTTGTTTGTGCCAGTGCAAGCATTTGTATGGCTGTATGTTGAATGAGATTGAGGAAAAGGTCAAAATGAGAACTTGAAGCAAAACGCTACCAAACTAAACCCCGTTAGGATTAATCTGGTTGAGTTCAGGCTGAAACAGTCAAAGGAATGGCAACCTCAAAACCTCAGCTGGTGATTTTTATCTCTGGGAGGCTTAGTGAGACAGGACTACACTGATGTGTACTGAAAAGGTTTCTTGTCACAAATGTAAGGTCTTGAAAGATAACTTTTGTTAAAATGAAAGCTGGAAGTGCAGCAACCTCCTCCCCTATAGTATAGACGTTGTGTTACGCCAGCTTGCAAATGTGTGGCCCGTAAAAATTCTGATGCATAAAACTGTATAAAACATCTCTGCTCCCTGTCTGCTTGACAGTGTTATTCATTATTATTTATACAGATAGTTTTTCTTGCAAAGATCATACTTTTATGGATCCCATTTGTCCTTTGGAATGCTGTCTGGCCCTCTGTGCCACAGAATGAATGAGCACCGTGGTTAGATCCTTGGTGATGAAACCTGCCACAGCCTTTTCAACTTGGAATCTGTTACACAAATTAGACATTAGCAATAATCATCTGTTCTGCATCAGAGCACTCACCGCTGTTGGCAGAAACATCTAAAACCTGCAGGCATTCATCCTACCTAGCTCAAGGAACTTCTGCGAGACGCTTAGGCACGCTCTGTTGAACCATCAGTGGAAGGAGCCAGACCATACTGAATGCTCTGTGAGGTGCCTGCCTCTCTCCCTTTGCTATAGAGAGAACCCCCAGGAACTGCTATCCAGATTTGGGTGCTCTAATTACACGCCTTTACTTATATGGGATTTTTCATGCCTTTGATTTTCTTTTATGCCAGAATTGCTTACTAAATAAATGCAGCATTTTAGGTGAGATACCTCCAGGTTCTCATCATTGACTTGCTTTTAACAAAGAGCAATAGAAATAAAACATCAGCATCAATGAGTGATTAATTTGCCCATTTAATCTTAAAAGACCTTTATGATCAAAGGCTTGGTCTGCTTCTGAAGCTGCCGTTTACCATTTAGGGCTGAGCTGGAAGACAGAATTGTCCTTAAGTGTTTTGTTTTCCTGAACAGCTCTCTGTGCAGAATACAGGTGAGTGTTCAGACCCAAATCCAGGCCAGTGTGAGTAGCTGCATTGCCCTGTAGAGCAGCAGCTCTTCATTTTGGGATCAGAAATGGATCCACAACTTCTAGATTCTCCCATTGACCTTGACTCAGCTCTCAGGCTTCTTTGTATGTCACAGCAATTCTTCTAAACCCTTGAGGTCTCTTGGTAGCCTTTCTTCCATGCTTTTTCTCTCTGTCAGTCTTTCCACTCAGTCTCTTAAGTACGAAATGATTTCCGAGAAGAGTCCGTAGGGAACCATGATCATTCATCATCCGTGTACTCCCCGAGTTACGCTTTGTGTGTCCCAAGGCTCAGAAGAATTTTGGTATGAAACCTCAGGGGTCAAGAAAAGTGGGCACCTCTGCAACATAGCTGCCTTATGTCTACTGGCTACAAGCAGTTAGTTTAATACAATAAAGCAAAAAGCTTGGTGAAAGCAAACCTGTTATCTGTACTTTTTGGTTTCTCACCAAGTCCCTCCTGCTTGTAATTACAGAATCACAGAATCGCAGAATCAGTTTGGTTTGAAGAGACCTCTGGGATCATCGAGTCCAACCTTTGCCCTAACACCACCGTGTCAACTAGACCATGGCACTAAGTGCCACGTCCAGGCTTTTCTTAAACCCCTCCAGGGATGGTGACTCCACCACCTCCCTGGGCAGCCCATCCCAATGCCCAACGACCCTTTCTGTGAAGAAATGCCTCCTCATTTCTAGCCTGAACTTCCCCTGGCGCAGTTTCAGACTGTGCCCTCTTGTACCATCATGAGTTGCCTGGGACAAGAGGCTGATTCCAGGTTCTCTTGAGCTTTCTTAGTGTGGTGGGATCAGCTAGCCTAGGATGGTTAAATTTCTGCAGGTGCTATAAATTCCAGTAAGATCTTTTGCAGGCAGACAGCTTCAGCGCAGCAGAGCCTGTGATGGGGCCAGAGCCTTGGTTGGGAAGGAGGGACAGCTTTACTTTTGTCTGCTGTGCTCCAGGGAGGAAAAACAGAAATGGTATTTTGCAGCTTTTCTTTTCCTTTCATTCTGAAGGACTGCCTGGGTTCAGAAGATCAAAGCCGCTTCAGAACTTTACATAGAGACTGAAAAGAAGAAGAGAGAAAAGGCCTACTTAGGTACAGCATGGGATGTGGGGGTCTCATCTTTTGTGGAAAAGGCCACGGGCAGGAAAATACATTACTGACTTTTGTCTCTCCTCTTCTGTTTCGGCACAGTTCGCTCGCAAAGAGCAACAGGCATTGGGAGGTTGATGGTGAATATTGTTGAAGGCATTGAACTAAAACCTTGCAGGTCCCATGGTAAGTGCCTTGGGTTTTCCGTAACATGCTCTACGAAGGAGACATTCCTGTTTGTCACACTAACTTTGAAGAAGGTTCTGTCCAAATCATGGTTTTGTTAAATGAAATGGTTTTAATGAACTTAAACAGAAGTGATTTTGTGCAGTTCAGTAGTAGCTGTGCAGTTCAGTAGTAGTCATGCAGTTGTCCTGCATTAAGCATTTGTTTCAGACAAACTTAGTTTCCACCACATAAGCCGTATCATAAGAGATCATAAGCCACAAAGTTCTGAAATGAAGAGTGGAAGGTGCTGAGCACCTTGCAGACCTGTGTCCCTGTTCACTATAATGGCAGTGAGGCCCCAGTCTTTGCTCCGTCCGTTGGTTGTGGGAGTGAAAGGATATTTAGGATCACACACCTAAAAATGCGATTACTCTTTTCTGTTTGTTTCCATCTTCCCAGGAAAGAGTAACCCCTACTGTGAGGTGACAATGGGCTCTCAGTGCCACATTACCAAGACGATACAGGACACCCTCAACCCAAAGTGGAACTCCAACTGCCAGTTCTTTATCAAAGACCTCGAGCAGGACGTGCTCTGCATTACGGTGTTCGAGAGGGACCAGTTCTCCCCAGATGGTACGTACTGGGCTGCCGCCCTTCCAAGGATATTTTCAAATCTCCCATTTTGAAGAGGGGCAGGCCTGCTGAGGTAAATCATAGAACCAGAGAATGGTTTGGGTTGGAAGGGACCTTTAGAGATCATCTAGTTCCAACCCCAATACTGACCCCCTTTTCATATTGGGAGCCTACTCACCCTTGCTTCCCAGTGGAGTTATGCTCATATCAGCATAAAAAGAATCAAGCTCGCTCTGTTTTTTGGGGGGTTTCCTTTCTTGTGCAACCTCACAACAACAAAAGCATGGTTTGCAATTCTGCTAAGTCTTTAAAAAACTCTGGATGCTGTTTGCAAATGGATAGATTCATGCAGGAGGAAGAGAAATGTCTTCAAGTTCCTGTAACATGCAGTAACAGTGGCAGACATGAACCCAGAATTCCTAACCCATTCTTATTTCATAACCTGGGACAAACGTATAGAGCATTGAAGAGTGTATTTTGGAGTCATAATCTCTCAGGAAGTATTTGGATAGGACTGTCATTCACGTGGCCAGCACCAGCTGGCCCACTGACCTCGTCGCTGGTGTGATGCACTGCTTGGCTCTGTCATCTCCAGAGGGCTTCACACGCAGCTTGAACTGTGCAGCGGCCTTTGACTGTTTTTCTAACATATCATAAAATAAATAAGCTACTGAAGCAAGGCAGCTGTGAGTTACATAGTGGATTTTTCCGCTTATGGGACCATTTACTTGTAATGCTGCTGCTGTCTAATACGGTCTGGCTAAAATCCTCTTCTGTGCAGACTGGCAGCCTTTGGCCTTCTTCAGCTGCAAAAATATAGTTGGGCTGGAGACTTGTTTTCTCCTTTTGCTGTGTGTAGATGGAAGCTTAGTTCCTTCTGCTAATTAGCATTTCATTGCAACGTAAAACAGTTGTGTCATTTCTTAGCGTGCTGTCTTTTTGCATTTCAGACTTTTTGGGCAGAACAGAGATCCGTGTGGCAGACATTAAGAAGGATCAGGGTTCAAAGGGACCAGTTACAAAGTGTCTCCTTCTGCATGAAGTCCCAACAGGAGAGATAGTCGTCCGACTAGACCTGCAATTGTTCGATGAGCCTTAGAAGGAAAGGGACCAGTGTTTTCTTTCAGTCTGAGTTCACTGCAATAGATGTCTGCGGAAGCTGTCACAAAGTCCTTACCGGTGTGGTATGAAACTACTGCTTGCCCTTCACACGTAAGAGGGTTATCAAAGCAAACAGGAGCATCTTTGTGCCTTGATAATTCTCACTGAAAAATGAATCCCAATTTAGTGAGGAGATCTCCTGCCATTTCTCTATGTGGAACTTGACGTTAGTTTCCTGGGTTTATGAAATAACCTAGTTGTTCGTTGTGCTCCAGTCTGAAAGGCTGGCAAACCACATAGGTTGCTGTGCTTGCTCCAGTTACCCTGCTCTTTAATGTACACGAAGGCGGCAATGTTGGTACGTTTTGGAGGCTTTCTGCAGGGTTTTCCCCCTTAAGGAATTCTGTGCCTATTGCTCAGCAAAATGGTGTGTAAATGTAATGTGAACGGAAGGAGCAGTTACGCAGTAAGAAGATCTTTGAAGATCTTCATGATGGTACTGAAAAGACTTAGAAAATAAATAGTCTATATCTATAAACAGAGAAGATTCTATTAACATACCACTTCATGACTCGCGTTGCCCCTGAAAATAAATTATGTACAGGCCTCCTGCACAGGTATGAATTGCACTCCAGAAGAGTCCGCCCACTCAGTACCTTTGGAAGCTGCTGTTTTCTATAGGACTCTTAAATGTTCAAACAGTAAGCGAGGGATTAAACATAGAGCCCTGCTGTATGTTGCGCTGTACCGCTTCGATACTCCTTCACTACTGCTGCTTGGTTGCGTGACCGCAGATGGATGATCTGTCACCTGCAGCGGGGAAGAAAAAAAATAAATAAATCACGGCTTTAGCTCAGGAAGCTAATTTCTACCCTGCAGAGTCTAGTTTGTGAAGCGATCAGTGGTGACCGGTTATGGAATTGTACCGTGCCTAACTGCGTTTGACACGGGGTTACTGAATTCAGGGCAGCAGCGTGCTGTAGCTCCCAAAGGCGTTTGCGGCAAGCCGCGGTGATGGCAGGTTCGGTGGCAGCGATCCTGGGTGTGATCGGAAACAGAATGCTTGTGATGGTGCAGAGTGGGTAACCCCAAAGTAAAAGCCTTGTTATCTGGGGGAATGCCAGGGCTTATAGATCCATTTGACTCTACAAATACACACATAAAGGCCCACATCCAGCAAACTTTCCCTGTTTGGCAAAGCACCCAGCTTGAAGCGTGCACTTAGATCTTGTTTCCCTCAAGCACACACGTAGGTGCTTGGCTGAATCTGGACTCAAGAGAGAATAGACCCCGAAGAGTAAAATTCCTCTTTGTTCTGCTTGGATTCATTTTGTTCATGACCTATCATGCATACACTGGTATTTTTGTAAGGACTTTCTTTTTGAATGGGAGGTGTCAGCCTGTTCCATTAGCATGTGAACGTTCTCGTGGAGCCTGTTGTTAGGTTTTGGTGTTCCTTGCATGTCCTTTCAGTACTGGTTTCCACCTTTCCTGTATAGGCGGTGTTCTCTAGCACTACAAGTCTTATTGATTTCCATTAGGAAATTAGGATATATTCATAACGGCTAGGTAGATACAGTATGGTAATAAGTGTAAACTGTGCTGGGAAGTGTCTGTGTATTATAATTTCCTAAAAGACCACTGTAATGTTTCAAGCAATGGGAAAAAAAAAAAAATGTATGTTGGAGGGACAACAAAGTTTACATTTCATACTTTTCAGAATCGCTTTATTATTTATTTATTGAAGATAGTGTAGAATTTTGTATCAGAAATGACAGACATACTTATGTATTTTTTGAAACAAAACAGAGATACACACTTTAGTTAGAAACTTTCAATTGACCACATTTTAGAGGGAGTGTAACTTCCTAGGCATGCATTTGTTTACCACTAACTGGCTGAAAACACAATTAAGAGAACTTTAAGTTTCTATTTTTCGATGTTGTTAAGAAAATTGTTTCAATTGAAATATGTAAATAGTACTAAACCCATGCTTTCCTAATTCCATATCAATACATTTTATTAAATATAATGTATATGAAAATACACATTGTTGTGGTAGGATAAAAAAAAGTGATAAAATCTATTAATGGAGTAACATTAAATGTCATTGTCTAACCTTTTATCGCTGTCCTAATTTTACTCAGTAGCTTTAAATACGGTGAAAGTTCATTTCAGTGTTTAAAAGGTAGCATCACTTTTTTATGGTATCATTTCACCAGCACGAATTACAGTAACAGCTAAATAGACAAACAAGACAAACAAGATGTTGGGTTTGATGCAGAAACCCTGGCCAGATTTTTTGAAGGGAGCCTCAAGGAGCTGCACCTTCCTCTGAGACTGAGCTGGTGTTGGAAGTGGGGGACCCATAGCCACAGGGGCTCCTCTCGGATTGCGACCCTTCTCACGGGCATGTCTGAGTGCACTGTTTTGGGGAATTGTAACAGAACTGAGCACCTTCCCAACCACTGTCACTTGTGATTTCCCACTTACCCTCCATGCACAGCAATGTTTAACTCCCATTCATGTCAAAAGGAGTTACACAAACATGATGATGATGAAGGGCTGGGGTTCGGCTCACAGATATCTAATGAATCCCTCATAATTGGTCTAAACCTAAAGAGGAAGCTTGTCTTAATCCCTGTGTGTTGAGGACAGAATCTATATATATACCCTTAGAGCCAGCCGACTGTGCATCGGGATGTCGCTGTTTTCTCGCTCGCCCTCAGTACTCTGTAGCGTATCATCGGCACCGTTGGCATCCCAGACAGAACGGCTTTTCTCCGTGGTTAGCCAAAGGTTCTTAGAAACCCATTGACTCCTGCCTGGTTTTCCCTGTTCAGGAATGCTACGGTCTTGCACATCACTTTGCGTTAATTCCGTGCTGCGCAGGCTATAGCTTCGGCTTTTCTGCCCACTGTAGCTGCATAGCCCTCCAGCTCACCCAGGACTTCATGCTGTAGATCCTCAGGCCTTTTACTGGAAAAAGCGAGCCTCATTCATGAGCTGTATTCCTACTAGTGCTGTCAGAGAGAAAACTGCAAGCTCTCCTAGGCTTGTTTAAATACCACTTGGGTTCTGAAGAGCTTGGGGAGGGGAGAGGCATCCAGCAATACCTCGGTAGTTAGGTATCGCTTCGTGTATTTAGAAAGTCAGCTGGCGTTACCAAAGGGTACGAAGGTTGAGCCATCCTCTTACGAGTGCCACGTGCCGGCTGTCAGGCCAAACTCTGCTGGTCTGTGCTACCGGTACTGAATACCGATACTTACCCTATTTTTCAGATGCTGGTTATTGATCTCTGAATATGTTCATAAAATAGCACACCTTAGCTCACAGGTCCCTTTCCAGCCCCCTCAAGATGTGTATAAACTTTTGCTGATGTCATGCAAAACAACCACAACAAAAGTCGAAGCCCAGATAATACTCAGTCACATTTTGGATTGAAAGAGCAGAGCCATGCAGATAAGCGTCCCCACTAAAACACAGAGGTTGTAAAGCTGCGTATTGTGGAGTTCTGGGGCTGGCTGCGTTTGCTTTGGTAAAAAGTCATCCTTGTAGAGAAGCTGAGTGCAAGGTCTCTCTCTTACTCATCCTTAAAATAAGGCACCAGTGAGATCAAACTGGTACATGGGCCGCTGGGACTGGCCCTTAAGATGGGATTTCACTGACACCTTTTAGCAGGATCTACTTTTTTTTGAGAAGACATTTTGCTTAGAAGTAATTCTTCAGCATCAAACTCCTTGGCTGGCAATCAAGCCTTTCTAAAAACAATACTATGACTTTTTAATGCATTCACTGCCTTCATTGAAACAGTGGTCTTGCTTTGGCGAAACTGGGAGAAAAAAAAGCCCTGAGAGAAGAAAGAGCAAAATCTGCAGCTGTGAGAAAACATGCAATGGGAAAAGTTGCACTGGTAGTTTGGTTTCCAAGCTGTAATTCTGGAAATGTCAGTTTTTCCCTTAGGTACATTAATCTAAACAAGGAGAATAGTGTTTGTTTGTCCCTCGTGCTTCCTTGGTTTTAAGTCTTGTAGTAGGACTAAGTTAATGGGTCAGAAACTGGAAGGGCACACCACCACTTTTAGACATTATTAAAATGACTTTTGAAAGATGCTGGGAGTGGGCAGAATGTCAATGTTGTTGTGGCTGCAGACAGGACAGGGTACTGAAAGAGCATGGAAAGGAATCTTTTCTTCTTTCCTTTCTTGTTTTGGGGGGGAGCGATGGTTAGTTTAAAATCAGATCCACAGTCTCACAGCAGAACTTCAATTATCCACGACCCCAAGCATCCATAACACAACAACAGTGATTAATAGCAAACCACGAGTTTGTCCTCAGCCTGGGAGAGCCACACTGGATTTAGTGCAGCTCTGTATTTGTGCAGGAGTTTGCACGCCCTCTTTTATAGAAGCGGTGCTTTTCGGTGTCTGTAACAGCCCTTATACTCCTCTTTCCAGGAATGACCTTCCGAGATAGATACACCCCTGAGGTGCTCAGGCCCTGTCTTGTTTCAGGGTGCTTTCACAAGGACTTCGTAGGCTCGTAACCATTGCTGTCAGGCTCTTTGCTCTCCTGGGGCCATCCAGGCGGCTCCCACGACCATCCAGGAGGTACACGGGTACGTGCCCTTTCCGTACGGGCAATCGGCCACGCCACCGTCAATGTGCCGGTTTTCTGTCTCTCACAGGACTTGTTCCCCCAGCCTAAAGTCGTGTGAGGTATCAGCCAGTAATGTCATTATACGGCGGCAGGGTGGATGCCTGTCCTTTCGTCCGTATCCCTCCCCATTTAGGACCTTATCATCATTCCTCTGATCGCAGTCAGAATCAGCCCCGTTGTGTCGACCCGCCTCAGGAGCATTTTCTCCCTGTGGACAGGAGTCAGCCCTTCAGAGATGTCTCTCAGGGAAACCACCTGAGCATATTTTCCTCTGCACTTGGTCTAATGGAGCTGGAAGTCACGACGGCCGGGGCAGGTTCAGCTCTCCCCACGGTCAGGGCTCCAGCCTGAGCACCTGTCTGTGCTGTCCTGCCCAGCAGTGCCGGGCTGTGAGCGCCCGCTGCCCACGCTGCCAGCCCGTAGCCTCCGGTTCATTGCCGTTCAGGTTGAGGCCCTTGTTTGAGATCGCCCAGGTCCCATCCCGGTCCTGATTTTCCCCACCTGCCGAGCCTGCAGGCTCTGTCACAGCCAAACACAACTGCGTTGCACGAACGAATGCAGCGGGTGACTGGAAAACACATCTCACCGCCTTGCTCGTTGTGCTCCCACTAGGTTTTTCTTCTGTGAGTAAAAACTGGTGCTTCTGTCCTGTCATTAAGCGAGTCCTTTGGAAAGCATTGCTCTTCCCTTGCCTTTAACCCCAGCTCCCAAAGCTCCCCCGTGTGAAACGGTGCTGGTTTAGGGACTCCTTTCCAGGCTTCTCCCTCACAGCTCATCTGGCAGCTGCCATCTCTGCCGCAGTCCCTGGCTCAGCAAAGCGCTTCAGCAGATGCTGAACTTCAATTCGTGTCCAAATTGAACGCAAAGACGTATGAAAAGCCAGCCGGGCGCCTGCGTGCTTTGCTGGGGACGCATGGAGGAATTTAAAGGGCTTTCATAATGTAGAGCCTACATTATGAAGATGGTTCCAGCTCTGTAAGGACTGGAAGATTGGAATAAAGCGTCAAACAAAAAGTCAAGATTAAGATAAAATCGAGAAGTGGTTTATAGTCTTTGCAGCTGGATCTGTTTTCTTCCTTATCTTCCCCAAAGTGGTTTTAGCCACTAAACTCACCAGAATTGTATTTACTGGGCAAATTGTAATTCTTATACTTACAGATCACAACGCATTTGGAAGCACTGTAAAATAAAAACCCGCTAGGCTGACCTTGGCCTTGGAAATACCAAGTACCTCGCTGAGTATAGTGCTGGTAGAAAGCTGGCTTGTAAAGTCCTGAGAGGTTGCACGCAGCTGGTGAATTGACTTGGGCACCTTGAAAGACAGAGCATCTCGCCGAGCTGACACTAAGCCAAATAACTGATAAATTACAGAACATAGGTGCACTTAATTATTACATGTTTTCTCAACATGAGTTTTTTTATGAGGAAACTTTTTAAATGTTCATTTTACAATTTTTTAACCCTTTGAAAAGAAAGAACTCACTTTTTGTTACATCGGTAGGGTTGGGGGGGGGAAACGTGGATAATGCAGTTTTTGTAATATTATTAAATACATTTTTTAAAACTCAGATGTGACAAGTCCAGACTTCCACTGCAACAGTGGTGCCTAGTTTCGTACTGCTCTGCTTGCCACTGTGATCTATCAGTTTATTCAAATCCAGCAGTCAAAATCCTTGAACCACAGAAAAACTGGGAATCAGGTCAAATCACACCTTAGCTTTGAGGGGTTTGCTCTGTACATACATTCCACGCGTATCCGGGCATTTGTTTAGCCCCAACACTCTTGTCCTACATACATATCGATGTATCTATAGTTAAATACATGCTTTTTTTTTATATATATATATATGATGATGTGTATATAGAATATAAAACATAGCTATGTTGTTGTTGTTGTTGTCAAACACTGAGTAAATCTAACAGAAAAGCATTTATAGGCACCCAGTTTTGTTTGTTCATTTAAATATTTTAAAATAAGGACCGTCCTTGGGAAATTATTTTTCTGTACATCAGAGGATATATTTAGGACCTAATTTAAAAAAATAAAGAATTGCAGTAAGAAGACGTTAAACTAGTCTAGTTGCTTGATATAATTGTCAAAGGCTCTGCTGCGACCGTAGGTGAATTCCTTGTGCTGTTTGTAAAGCTGCGAAAGTGTCACTAAGCCTGGATTTAGCGGTCGGTTCTGGGATGTTCAAGAGTCGTGGAAGTGAAGGGAGCTGGTGCTTCCTCCGAGAGCTCTGTCAGCCCCCCAGGCAGCAGCTTCTCCCCGTGTGTCCATCGGGTGATGGATTGGAAGGGAAATCCCACCCAGCTGTGTGGCTGCTCCATGGGAAGGGTCTCGTGGCGTAACCCATTCTCGCCAGGCGGAAGAGGGAAGGTTGGGTGCCGGACCAACTTGCTGCCCCCGCTCTCGCTCCCTCTTGCCCCATCTCACCACATCTTTCGGGGTTTGCACCACCACTCACCCCAGGACAAGCTGCTTTTGGGGTGACTCAAAAGGTCACACCAGTGCGGAGAGACCTGCACCAACCCTCCTGCCCCACACGCATCCGTTCCACCTAGGCGAGACCCATCGCAAGCTGCCGCCATGGGTACGTGCTTCCCCCTCGACCCCCCCATGCCAAGACAACCCCTGCCCCACAGCAAAAAGGCAAAGCCAAAGCCGCCGTGGGGTGGGCTGTCCCGCAAGGCTTTGGCTTTTTTCACAGCTTGTGCAGAATTACCCTGGACCAGGCCTCCAGTTGCTGAAAAGGAATTTAGATTCCGGCAGCCTTTGCAGACTCTGTAATGGGTACTTTCTACTTTGTGTTGGGAAAAAAAAGATAACTGTAGTATTTTTTTCAATGTTAATACTTAGAATTGGGGAATTCCCCTCCCTGCTGATGGTGGTGTTACTTTTTAGTGCACTTTTTGCTGCCAAACAAATGGTATCAATTAGTTTCTTTGGTTTTGGTTTTTTTTCCCCCCCTTAAAAAAGGAAGGATTGTACTGTCTGTAGTATTCACATGATCCCCAAAATTACAAAGGCATTATAAAATAAGATCTGGCCAAATAGGAGAAAAAGTTACTTTTTTTTTTTCAGAGAAAATGGAATTAATTTGTATTGTTCATTTACATCATCTCTAACTATTCTACAGTAAAACGTTCATACTGTGAAGTTGGCTTCTTTTGTTTTTTTAAAGCATTCATAATAGATATAATGAATAATTATGAATCAGAGCGCACTGTTTCTCATAAGACAATTTCAGCTGTACTTTGGTTGCTGTGAATGTCTTGTTTCCTCAACCGCACTTGGTTAAATAATTCTATTTACAGACAAGGTCCAATTAAGCAAAAGTCCTTAAAATGCGTTCACCTGTTTGAGGAATTGTGCCGCTTCCCAGACTGCAGTCACTGAGGTGGAAACTGCCCGTATGGTTTTAGGCTGCGCAGTTTGTTTGACACAGATGAGACTGTAGTTGTGCAAGTGAAATTATGCAAGAATTAAACCAGGTTGTTTTTTTTTTAAAGTTCAACTGCGTACTGTTACATTCTTGAGAAGCACTGAAGAAGAGCGTTATGGTGTCAGATGCATTAAGCAAATCTTCAGATGAGTATTTTTGACAAAAGGACTATGTAGGTATAAGCAAAGGGAAATAACTTACTAGCAGTTAATGTCTGACACGTGCCACTTTTCATCTCTGTAACGCATTGATTGCATTTTTTTCAGATTTGAAAATTGAGAGTTGACCAAATTGGCAGTAAGAAAGACAGCAAAAATAAATTATCAAAAAAGATTAAAAAACCACCCATGCCCCCCCCCCCAAAAAAAAAAAAACCAAAAACCAAAGGCACTTGCTTAACAGGTGCCATTACTTTGTGCGTATTACGACTTTACACAGGCCCCACTTTGTGGCCAGGCACGCCAGCGGCAGCGTTTATGCAGCTTGTCAGCCACCGCCCATGGCTCTGCTGCCTGAGAATATAGCAAGCTCCATGTGGATCTCTAATTTCTGTTAATCCCCTAATTTTTGTTAATAATTACTGAATTCGGCCAGCTGCCCAGAGGGCAATATCCTCAGTATTCTATTAAGCAGTGGATCCCTTTGTCTGGCTTAGCCCCTAACACCTGCACCTTGAGGATGTGTTGTGTTTTTTTTTTTTTCCCCACGGCCATTTTGGGGCTGGGTTGGCACAACCGGACAGCACCGTAGCCCAAGCGCCGGTTTGTAAATCACAGCTGCTGTAGTGGTGGCTGAGATGGGATGCATCAAGAAGCTCACCAGCTCTTTGGGCTTGCTTTGTCCAGGCCATGTTAATCCAGCTGGGCAGGGGCCAGCACCTCCGCTGCACAGCACCGAGCTCTGGAAAGCTGCGTTGCCTCAGGTACGGCTCGATGCACCTCACGGCTGCTGTGGAGCGGCACCGGGAGTGGGAAGCAAGGTGCAGGAGGCTCCTTTCGGCCACCCGCTGCCCGCCCAGCCTGCCCTTCTCCCATGGCTGCAGGCTTCCAGCAACCCTCCTGGCCCTGCCTCTGAGCCTCCTGAGGGGCCCAAGCACCAGCCACCCTCATCACTGACCCCTCAAGCTTCAGGGCTCCCCCTCGAGCCCGGCACAAGCCTACCCTGCTGCTCCCACCGCCCCGCGATGGAGCGCCCCGTGAGCACAGCCTTTACTTTTCCTGCAGCCCCTCCGGGTGGGATGGAAAGCCCAGCAGCCCTGGGCTGGCCCTGCTGGGGAATGCACCGCCAGCGTGAAGGTACCAGTGAAAGCACAGGGCCAAATTGTCTCTCGCCTGCAGGGACTGCTTCTTTTTATTAAAAATATTCTAAAAAACAGAACAAAACAAAAAAAACCCCAAACACTAACAAACCAGAATGGGGCTTGTTAACAGGTTTCAATAATGCTACTGAAATGAGCTACTGGTACCAGTTCAACATCCCACCCCCATGAGAATGGTATCCATCCAAAATTCAGTCAAACATCAGTTCTTGACCAAGGACCAACAAGGAGACACCGGCAGTTTACACTCCTTCACAGGCCTGGTGAAGATTATCGAAACAGAAAACAGAGGCACAGCACTTCAAGACAGAAACTGGACACTTAGAAATCCGTGTCCAAACGTTAACCGGGAAGCACCTACAGCTGGTCATGACCCCACCACCTCAGCGCTCGCTAGTCATGAACCCATCCTGCTGCAAACATTTTCGTACGTAGTTTTTAGTTAAACACCTTAGCCTCTCACTAGCAAGCTTTTAGAGGGCAATTTTAGTTTAAGGCATATACAAAACTCTCTCCAACGATACAGACATGGAAGTAAACTGGGCCCGTTAGAGTGTTTGCTGCTGAGAACACACTGACGACATGACTGCGTTACCAGCCACTCTTATACTTCTGAGAGCATCTACCCGTCACGGTTCCAGTGTTCACACCTTCCACACGCAGAAACAACAGGTGCGGCAAAAGGACTGTCGCCGTGCCATCCTGACAGTATCCTGAGCAAAAGCCTTCTCCAGAGACTGACAGAACCTCAGCAGCAGGAACCCCATTTACCAGCTCCAAGAGCGTTATTCTCCATTTCCTTCAGAGCAACATCACCTGGGTTCAGGGCGAGCTCAATTTTCAAGCTGTGTCATGAAGCGTTCAGTGAGAACTAAGTGAAACTCATGGCAACTGCATCATCTTTCTCCCTCTGTTTTGTAAATCAAAATACTTTACAACATCTATTCAAGAAGAAGCAATTTTATTGGTTCCATCTGACAGGTTTCACTATGAATGACTCAGTTTGCTAGACAGTCTCTCTCATGATTTTGGTGAGTTTCTGGATCTTTGACCTTGTTGACATGTCCACGTACTTCTCCCCAATATTGACAATCATGCCACCAAGGATTGATGGATCAGTCTAAAGAAGAAACATTGACAGAAATTCTATTAGCAAGAATTTGTAAGCCTAGTATCTTTTTTTACTAGTGTAAAAATTAAAAAAGGCTCTTTTAAAAGCTTTTTTTACAAGATTACTTTCCAGTCACTATATTCCAAAGTTAAGATTTGAGTAATCAAAGCATCATCAGGTCTACAAGAAAGCACAGAAATATGTAATACAGCAACTGGATTCAATAAAGTGATTTTTTTTTTTTTTTAAGATCAGAGAGACAGAAGTCCAGCTTAACATGAACTTGATGAAATCTATTTACAAATCAAAAATCCAGACCTTGGTCTCCAGCTTCAAGACTTCTCCCTTAGCCAAGAATCCACTCAGAGCACTTTTTAGCTCAGTGAGGCTGGCATCATCCAAGGGCTGAAACATACCAACAGAAGACAAGGAAAATGAAGGACTTGAAAATATTCAAATGATATGATGACAACCCAGATTTTCTACTCAGATTCTTCTAAAGATAGACACTTCCACCAGGAAGGCAGAGCAAGCAGCCTTCTCGAACAGGAATAACCAAAGGACAGCACAAAAACCAGCAGTCACTTTGTGCCCTCCTAATTTCATGAAACATTGCATTATTTGAGCACATATTCTCAGCAAAAGTTCAATGCTGACATCTTCAGACGGCAAGCATCAGGAATCCACATTTGCCAAAGTAAGCAGTTGATGGAAAACTTTGAGATCTGCCTCACAGCAGTGTTCAGGCTGTACAAGGAAAGATTAATTTTGCTGCTTCTGACAATTGAGATCATCAGCCTGAGAAGAAACACGGTTTCATACAAAGGACTGGGGAGTGACTGAGGACACTGGCAGGGAGCTCCCAGCCCTGCTACAGGCTTGCAGAATGCTCCTGGCTCCATCTCCACAGAGGAGCTCTGCATCCCTGCGGGAGACACTGTGAATCTGTCCTTGCGATCCCTACAAGTCACTTGGATACCATCAAGACAGAAACAAAAGGGACTTCACCAAAAAGCAGTGGCTTTCTGTACTGGCAATTTAAATAATTTCTATTTAATAGCTAACAGTTTGAGAGCCAAAAGAAATAACAAGAAAAAAGCAGCAGGAAAGTAACTTTACGTATGAAATATTTAGGAAAACTTGTGGAAAGGTTTGCACAGGCTTGTGAGTCCACACCGAAGGCTACCAACTAGACTGACAAGCTGTGCGTACAGGGAGCCAGTTAATCTGAAGCGGATCGGCCTATTTAGCCCAGCGAGGCAGCTCACTGTAGCCGTACCCAAGGGCTATAGATTTACATTACACACTGAGCTTCCTGCCCTAAACAGGCCTGGGCACGGATCCACGCACAAAAAAGTTACTGAAGTCCCAGAACCACCGTGCCTCCAGCACGTTTACAGCTCACGGAGACACCATCTTCCCTCTCACCTTCCTGAGCATCAGCCAGACTTGCCTGTCTGCTACTTTTGAAAAAGTCTTCCTACAGTTTTGGAGTTAACCACTTGGCTCGATTACTGCAGGTGGTGAAGCAGGTAGCTGCTCCCCATGAAGCACAGCACCAAGCACCACAGGCATTCTCAGTCCTATCAGGTACCTGCCTTGCTCTAGCTCATCTGTTAGTTCTGACATCATCTGTATGATCCTGATGACAGAAATAAGAAGAGAGGCAGTTGTACCTGTAGACCAAGCTGACTTTTATCAGCCACTGGGTTCACACATAGGAAGAAAAGATGTTACCTGTTAAGCTGAAATGGGAGGAACAGGTTTAATTCATATAATCATTGGATATATATATTGGATTATCATCTAATCCAATAATCATTGGATATCAAAAAACTATTCACAGAAAGACTTTAATCTTTATAGAGGTGACATTATTTCCTCACTATTCATACAGCAAGTACTTAAACTACAAAGAGCAAAACTAAGCTAAAGAAGTTTGCCTTTTATACTGCTACCCATTAAGCTCGATCTAGAGGTTCTTAACTCACCTGCGCAGTGGTAACTGTGCACAGCACTTCTCCTCGGTATGCACTCATGATCTTCCCAAATGCAGAAACAATGTCTGGTGTGTAACGCAAGCGCCCGTTTTCAGCAAGCAAATCTGGAAGAGGCAGATGCATGGAAAGGGTTTAAAGCACCTACTAGAAGCAGGCTGGATTAGCTAACGGTAATAAAAGTAGCCTTAGATGTTTCTCTGCAGTCAAATAGTTACTCACTCATCAGGTTGACAGTAATAGTGGACATCTTCTCTTTTGCTAAAGCATCATTCACAGCTTTTTGTTTAACTGTGGTCTTGATGTGAGGGTTCATAACCACACTGGATAGCTTGGGGTCCTTCAAGAGAGTCTAAGAGGATACACAAAGAACATGATAAAGGCCAGGAGTTTTCCAGGCATTACAAGGCCTAAGTAGACTACCCAAAGCAGACAACGCCATCATTCCTTGAGTAAGAATGAAGAGGTCTGAAGCTAGTGAGAAGTGAGATGGCAGCTGCAGGTGTAGCTCATTTACAGCATGTTTCTTTTAGAGCTGCTGCTCCTCCTGCAACACTTCCAAGCAGCTTAACACTAGGAGCGCGCTGCAGACAGCGCACATGCCAGGCCAGCTGTAACTGGGAATCTCACAGTTTGCAAGAGCTGAGTTCACCTCCCTCCTAACAAGCAGCAGCAGGCAAGCCCCACCGCTCTCAAATCCCCATGCGAGCTTAGGCAAAGGCAGGCTGCAGAATACCTTACCCACACTCGGCTCAGCTCCTTCTCTACCTGGTCCAGCTTCTTCTGCTTGGTGGCGGCAGAGTACAGCGCGGTGGCATAGCGCCCTTCCAGCCCGTACACCTGGATGGGGGGCTGGGGGCG